>NC_048571.1:34894614-34902114 GCF_013265735.2 Oncorhynchus mykiss
CCGACCCTGCTTAAGGCACAGTGGGAAGGGTTGGCTAAAGCACTTCCATCCTTCACTTCACACTATGAATGAAATAGGGAATTCAGCTGCAATTGGGCAGCAGGCCAGAAAAGAGAAGTAAGGGGGTGGGGGGGGAATGGGATGGGAGAGGAAAGGAGAGGAGAAGAGAGGAAAGGAGAGGAGAGGAGAGGAGAGGAGAGGAGAGGAGAGGAGAGGAGAGGAGAGGAGAGATTGGAATGGGAGAGGAGAGGAGAGGAGAGGAGAGGAGAGGAGAGGAGAGGAGAGGAGAGGAGAGGAGAGGAGAGGAGAGGAGAGGAGAGGAGAGGAGAGGAGAGGAGAGGAGAGGAGAGGAGAGATTGGAATGGGAGAGGAGAGGAGAGGAGAGGAGAGGAGAGGAGAGGAGAGGAGAGGAGAGGAGAGGAGAGGAGAGGAGAGGAGAGGAGAGGAGAGATTGGGATGGGAGAGGAGAGGAGAGGAGAGGAGAGGAGAGGAGAGGAGAGGAGAGGAGAGGAGAGGAGAGATTGGGATGGGAGAGGAGAGGAGAGGAGAGGAGAGGAGAGGAGAGGAGAGGAGAGGAGAGGAGAGGAGAGGAGAGGAGAGGAGGGATTGGGAGAGAGGAGAGGTGGGAGGGATTGGGAGAGGAGGGAGGGAGGGAGGGAGGGAGGGAGGGAGGGAGGGAGGGAGGGAGGGAGGGAGGGAGGGAGGGAGGGAGGGATTGGGAGAGGAGAGGAGGGAGGGAGGGAGGGAGGGAGGGAGGGAGGGAGGGAGGGAGGGAGGGAGGGAGGGAGGGATGGGATGGGAGAGGAGAGGAGGGAGGGTTTGGGAGAGGAGAGGAGGGAACGATTGGGAGAGGAGAGGAGGTAAGGATTGGGAGGGGAGAGGAGGAAGGGATTGGGAGGGGAGGGGAGAGGAGGGAGGGATTGGGAGGAGAGAGGAGGGAAGGATTGGGAGAGAGGAGGGGTGTATTGGAAGGGGAGGGAGGGAGCGATTGGGAGAGGAGAAGAGGGAGGGATTGGGAGAGGAGGGAGGGATTGGAAGAGCAGAGGAGGGAGGGAGAGACAGCGAAGGACTGGGGAACAGATAAAGAGAGAGAGGAGGAGGAAAAATGGTGAGAGAGAGAGAGAGAGAGAGAGAGAGAGAGACAGAGAGAGAGAGAGACAGAGAGAGAGAGAGAGAGGTAGAGAGAGAGAGAGACAGAGAGAGAGAGAGACAGAGTATCAAGGTCGGGGGAGATGTTGTTAATGAGAGGAGGAGGAGGATTAGAAAGATGGAGAGCAGTGAAGATAAGAGGAGAGTGAAGAGGCTGGTCTCAGAGAGCTCCAGTGGTCCAGGTGCTGAATACCAGGAAATAACCAGGAGAAGAAATAGCAAAGAGAAAGGCAGAACGTAGTGTCTCTCTGGGGGATTTGACCGCCCCTGTCTAGCCACTCTGAACAACATCATGTCAATCATGTCCAGTCACATTACCTTTGTGGACTGGTCAGCAGACCTGGGTTCAAATACTATTTGATATTGTTCAAATACTTTAAGCATTAGCTCTTGCCTGCCTAGAATGTCAGATGGGCGGGGTTTCCAGTTTTGGACCTATTAGAACGCCAGATGGGCGGGGTTTCCAGTTTTGGACCTATTAGAATGTCAGATGGGCGGGGAATCCAGTTTTGGACCTATTAGAATGTCAGATCGGCGGGGTTTTACAGTTTTGGACCTATTAGAACGCCAGATGGGCGGGGTTTCCAGTTTTGGACCTATTAGAATGTCAGATGGGTGGGGTTTCCAGTTTTGGACCTATTAGAACGCCAGATGGGCGGGGTTTCTAGTTTTGGACCTATTAGAATGTCAGATCGGTGGGGTTTCCAGTTTTGGACCTATTAGAATGTCAGATGGGTGGGGTTTCCAGTTTTGGACCTATTAGAATGTCAGATGGGTGGGGTTTCCAGTTTTGGACCTATTAGAATGTCAGATGGGTGGGGTTTCCAGTTTTGGACCTATTAGAATGTCAGATGGGCAGGGTTTCCAGTTTTGGACCTATTAGAATGTCAGATGGGCGGGGGTTTCTAGTTTTGGACCTATTAGAATGTCAGATGGGCGGGGGTTTCTAGTTTTGGACCTATTAGAATGTCAGATGGGCGGGGGTTTCTAGTTTTGGACCTATTAGAATGTCAGATGGGCGGGGGTTTCTAGTTTTGGGACATTTCATGTTGTATTGATTTAAATCATACTTTAAATAGTCTTTTAAAATAAATCTAATTGTTTCAACTAATTGTTGTTAAAGTAACTCGTCCCACAGCTCTTCTTTCTGTTTCCTCAACGTTTTGGTCAAAGTGTGTTAGCTGAACTTAACGTTGTTAGTTGGCCCAAACTGAGCTCCAGCAGGTGAAACCTACTAAAACAATTCATTCATCGATAAATTATTATTTTGGCATCTTAAATCAAAACAAACAAAAAACATGTATTTGAAACAGAAACAGAGCTTTTATAATGATTTCAACTGACATATCTGGCACATTGTTGCCGGGGGCGATTACATTGTTCACAGTCATGTATTACAGTCATATTCAACATGTCCTCACCTCGGATTGGAACTCACAGCATGACACACCGTCCTGCTACGTCACCATGTCTGTGTCAATGACTGATTTCACCTGTGTTGCTTCACTTTTTCACTTCAAAGTAAAATCTCAGCACTGAAGATTAAAAAAATATTACATTTTATTATAGTGATTAAAGCTGAAGAATGTACAAAAAAAAAATGTTTGGGGGGGAGACAACACGACTAATTTCACATAGAAATGTATTTTATAGATCTGTCATTCTCATTGAAAGCAAGAAGCTAAGAAGCTGTAGATATGTTCTATGTACTCTATTTCTATGCTTCTAGTTCTTGAGTTGAGCTTCTTGCATCATTTACTTTCAGTTTCGTACAAAACATCTGAATTGACAATATTTCTAGAAAATATATTTCACAGCGGTTTAGATGTTACAACGATTCTCTACACTATATTTGCTTGTTTAGTCACATAAACTAGCTAAGTGTGGGCTAACTCGATTGTTTTTTAGTTCAGGTAATACCTCATCCCGACAGTTGAGGTAACAAAAACAAACGAAGAAAAGTGTTTGGAACCAATGACTTAATAATAATAATAATAATTAGTTGTGTGATTTTACCGCTGTGGTTTGTGGAGTCTTGACTGTGGATGATGTGACGGCATGCAGATGTTTCTGAGAGGATAGCCTGGCTGGTTAGGGTTTATTGATGAAAAGGCAAAACAGACTGTGTGTGTGTGTGTGTGTGTGTGTGTGTGTGTGTGTGTGTGTGTGTGTGTGTGTGAGTGTGTGTGTGTGTGTGTGTGTGAGTGTGTGTGTGTGTGTGTGTGTGTGTGTGTGTGTGTGTGTGTGTGTGTGTGTGTGTGTGTGTGTGTGTGTGTGTGTGTGTGTGTGTGTGTGTGCGTGCAAGGTCGTATATTATCTGACGTTCCTAATTTTAGATGCTGCTCAGGGAAACCAGACCAGAACTGAGCCTGTTAACTTTCTCCTCCTCCTCCTCCTCTTCCCCCTCCTCCTCTTCCCCCTCCTCCTCTTCCTCCTCTTAGCTCTTCAGATGTCATTTACTCCGTGTGTCTATCATCAACATGTAGCTCCTGGGTTTCTGAGAGGGTTACTTGAAACTCCTGGGTTTCTGAGAGGGGTTACTTGAAACTCCTGGGTTTCTGAGAGGGTTACTTGAAACTCCTGGGTTTCTGAGAGGGTTACTTGAAGCTCCTGGGTTTCTGAGAGGGTTACTTGAAACTCCTGAGCTTCTGAGATGGTTACTTGCAGCTCCTGGGTTTCTGAGAGGGTTACTTGAAACTCCTGGGTTTCTGAGAGGGTTACTTGAAGCTCCTGGGTTTCTGAGAGGGTTACTTGAAACTCCTGGGTTTCTGAGAGGGTTACTTGGGAACATCTGCCTGTTCTGTATTCTGTTTTCTGTATGCTGTGCCTAGGGATCCCCTAATGCTCTGTCAACAAGAGGCTACGCCCGTCTCTGTCTACAGTGTTTTAACCTGATCTGACGGTTTCTAAAAGACTGACATCATGAGGAAGACTTAGGACAGGGGACTTCTGAATGAAGACATGCAGGTTTAGAAGTGGTTTAGGACAGGGGTCTTCTGAATGAAGTCATGCAGGTTTAGAAGTGGTTTAGGACAGGGGACTTCTGAATGAAGTCATGCAGGTTTAGAAGTGGTTTAGGACAGGGGTCTTCTGAATGAAGACATGCAGGTTTAGAAGTGGTTTAGGACAGGGGACTTCTGAATGAAGACATGCAGGTTTAGAAGTGGTTTAGGACAGGGGTCTTCTAAATGAAGACATGCAGGTTTTAAAGTGGTTTAGGATAGGGGTCTTCTGAATGAAGACATGCAGGTTTAGAAGTGGTTTAGGACAGGGGACTTCTGAATGAAGACATGCAGGTTTAGAAGTGGTTTAGGACAGGGGTCTTCTAAATGAAGACATTTAGTTTAAAAGTGGATTAGGACAGGGGTCTTCTGAATGAAAGACATTTAGTTTTTGAAGTGGTTTAGTTTGGATTACTCAGAGCGCCATTAGAGTTGGTCTATTAGTCTGAAGCAGCAGCTCTTATTCATTGGGCTCCACACTGATACACTGATAGACAAGGACAGTCACACACATTAAAACACAACTATGTATAAACTATACAACTAAAACCATTAAGACACGTCGTAGAACGTAGAACGTAGAACGTGTCTGCGTATGTGAGTGTTTTGTACCCTCACAGTCCCCTCCTTCACATGAAATGCTGTCTAGGTGGTGGGTTCTATTAACACATCAAATTGGTATATTTTACCATTTTAAATATTTAAATATATACAATTGTTTTAAGATATTCACCATGGATCATTTAGATATTTAATGTTTAATTTAAGGGGGCGTCAGTAGGTTTAACAACAAAATAAATCACCAAAATGATTTGATAAAATATTGAATTTGATCTTTACTGCTACAGCCCATAGAAAGTCTGTTGAATAACATGTTGACATGCCATAACATGCAGTACACTGCAGAGCCGTCACTACCACCGGCCGCCAGTAGATGGCAGACTACCCCGAGCTCAGAGTTCAGCCCCATCGCTTCAGCTTCTGTTATGGCATGCTACTGCAATGTGGGCTGTTTGGGGCAGACACCTTCATACAACAAGATATATCTCTCTCTAATACCTGGGCTTCAAAAGACAATGATGAGGTGGGATGGAGGGGTAGTGTGTGTGTGTGTGTGTGTTTCTGTGTGTGTGTGTGTGTGTGTGTGTGTGTGTGTGTGTGTGTGTGTGTGTGTGTGTGTGTGTGTGTGTGTGTGTGTGTGTGTGTGTGTGTGTGTGTGTGATTGTGTGTGTGTGTGTGGTTGTGTGTGTGTGAGTGTGTGTGTGGTTGTGTTGTGATTGTGTGTGTGTGTGTGTGTGTGTGTGTGTGTGTGTGTGTGTGTGTGTGTGTGTGTGTGTGTGTGTGTGTGTGTGTGTGATTGTAGTCGTGTGTGTGTGAGTGTGGTTGTATGTGTGTGATTGTGTGTGAATGTGTGTGTGTGTGTGTGTGTGTGTGTGTGTGTGTGTGTGTGTGTGTGTGTGTGTGTGTGTGTGTGTGAGAGAGAGAGCTGAAATGAGAGCATGATGCTATCGGGGAGATGAGAGCCTGCTTATCAGAGAGTTTAACTTCTTGAATCTACTTGAGACGCACATGTCCCAAGTAGGCACCTGGAAATGCAAATGCGCTACGCTAAATGCTAAATGTACTCGTTAAAACTCAAACCTTGATCAAAATTCACAAGCAGGGTATTAAATTAAAGCTACACTCGTTGTGAACCTAGCCAGCAAGTCAGATTTTTAAAATGCTTTTCGGCGAAAGCATCAGAAGCTATTATCTGATAGCATGCACCCCCCAAAATGCCAGCTCGACACGTAAACAACAGATTTTGCGATAGACGGCGCTACCCAAAACGCAGAAATAAAATATAAAACATTCATTACCTTAGACGAGCTTCTTTCTTGGCACTCCTATATGCCCCATAAACATCACTATTGGGTCTTTTTTTCGTTTAAATCGGTCCATATATACCCAAAATAGCTTTGTATTGAAGTAGTGTCATTCAGAAAAATTCATCGTTTTTAAACGCTGCGTAATTTTTTAAAATTAAAAAAGTCGACGATAAACTTTCACAAAACACTTCGAAATCCTTTTGTAATCCAACTTTAGGTATTAGTAAACGTTTATAATCTATCAAAACGATTACAGGGCGATGTCTCTTCAATAGGTCCTCACTTCAAAAACAATGCAATCTGATCTCTCCTTGAACTGCATCCGGGTGAAGAGTGGAAAACTTGGGGTCAGACAGATGGATTTTCCAACAATTAATTCGATTGAAAATTAGTACAATGGCGCCATCGTGCGGAATTTGTATGAAGTGCAGGCAAATTTCCATTAAATTCTGTTGTCCTTTAACAACTGGTGGAAGTGACTTATGGAAATTATTTTTTGCTTTCAGAGAGCAGTTTTTCTTGCGTTTTTCAATGAAACACACGCTCTGTTATAGTCACAGCCGTGATTTAACCAGTTTTATAAACTTCAGAGTGTTTTCTATCCACACATACTAATCATATGCATATACTATATTCCTGGCATGAGTAGCAGGACGCTGAAAAGTTGCGCGATTTTTAACAGAATTTTCAAAAAAGGGGGGGGTAGATCTAACAGGTAACCCCCAACACTCTCCTGATCAAGTTGTCTCTGAGAACAAGCAGCTTTCCTGACACTGGTAGTGTGCACGTGGAGTGGGATTGGATTGGAGTGGATTGGAGTGGATTGGAGTGGATTGGAGTGGATTGGAGTGGGAGAAAAATTCTCTGCTGCACTGTGTCTGTGGGAAATATTCACGGTGCCTAGCTTCTGTTAGCTACTGTTAGCTGATGCTAGCTTCTGGTAACAACTGTTAGTTGACGCTAGCTTCTGTTAGCTGCTTTTAACTGCTGTTAGCTGCTGTTACAGTAGCTGCTGCTAGCTGCAGTTTGCTGATTTTAACTGCTGTTATCTGCTTTTAACTGATGTTAGCTTCTGTTAGCTACTGTTAGCTACTGTTATCTGCTGTTATCTGCTGTTAGCTGCTGCTAGCTGCTGCTAGCTACTGTTATCTTCCTTTAACTGCTTTTAGCCGCTGCTAGCTTCTGTTAGCTGCTGTTAGCTGGTGTTAGCTGGTGTTAGGTGCTTTTAGCTGCTGGTTGCTGCTACTAGCTTCTGTTAGCTGCTGTTATCTTCTGTTTGCTGTTGCTAGCTTCTGTTATCTGCCTTTAACTGCTTTTAGCCGCTGCTAACTTCTGTTAGCTGCTGTTAGCTGGTGTTAGCTGCTGTAAGCTGGTGTTAGCTGGTGTTAGGTACTTTTAACTGCTGCTAGCTGGTGTTAGCTGCTATTACAGTAACTGCTGTTTGGTTTGCTTGTGTCAATTAAAGGGAGACAGTGTTTGGT
>NC_048571.1:34907114-34949614 GCF_013265735.2 Oncorhynchus mykiss
AGTAACGCGTTAACCGAGCGATCCCCCGCCTTATTAAATCCCTGAGCCCTGAGCTAACGTCACGGCCCTGCTTTGTCTCTTGGTTCTAGTCGCAGCGCCGCGTCACCTTTCACCTACCAGACGGTTCTCAGGAGAGCTGCAGTGACAGTGGGCTGGGGGACCACGAGCCCACGCTCCTCTCATGCCCTCTCCCTCTGGTGCAGGGCCAGGCGCAGGAAGACTTCTACCAACAGGCCTCCTCGGACAAGAGGACCGAAGCCGACGGAAACTCTGACCCCAACTCTGGTGAGTGAGTCACCTGGTTTCCGGGTCTGCTGGTTTGCTCCCATCCTCTTCTTCCCCTCTTCTGTTCACCTCTGACCCCAACTGTCTGTTGGTTTACTCTACTCTCCTTCTGTTCACCTCTGACCCCAACTGTCTGTTGGTCTACTCTCCTTCTCTCCTTCTGTTCACCTCTGACCCCAACTGTCTGTTGGTATACTCTACTCTCCTTCTGTTCACCTCTGACCCCAACTGTCTGTTGGTCTGGTCTACTCTCCTTCTTCTTTCTCCTCTTCATCTTCTTCTTCATCTTCTTATCTCTCCTCTTCCTCTCTGACAGGAAGGGAAGCATCCGTGCAAAGAGTCATTTTACAATTATATATATTTCATAATATTTTTTTTTGTATTAAAACTTTAGCACCTGTCTTTCTAACCAGAAGATATAGGACTACATCAATCCCAGAAACCAGTGAAATTAAATCCTAATGGAGCGAATAGAGGATGTTTAGAGTGTCCCAGTTTTTTTTTTTTTGGGGGGGGGGGGGGGGGGGGGGGGGGCGTGTGAAAATAACCTTCTTAATGAAATGTAAATTAACGTAGTGTCATTTGATCTCTTTAAAAAAAAATAAAAAAAAAACGTGTTCTTTTATTTTGCACTAATTTATTTCTCGGTGTTAATGTCCTCCAGCCTGCTTCCTGTTAGATTCTCCCGGGGGTGTACAGAGGAGATCCCCGTGGTCGACTCACCTATTTGTGAAGCTCATTGGATTTATTTAGAGATGATTTCCCAGTTGGAGACCCGGTAACACGGAGCCGACCTGAAATGTTTAACTTTTCAACTAGAAGGATTTCTAGAGGGAATGTTCCCCGACCCACTTTTCCCCTTTTATCATTAAGAGGTGAGGAGAGAGGAAGATGTAGGCCTGAGGTCGGTACTGAACTGACTGTTAGAGGTGAGGAGAGAGGAAGATATAGCCCTGAGGTCGGCACTAAACTGACTGTTAGAGGTGAGGAGAGAGGAAGATATAGGCCTGAGGTCGGTACTAAACTGACTGTTAGAGGTGAGGAGAGAGGAAGATATAGGCCTGAGGTCGGTACTAAACTGACTGTTAGAGGTGAGGAGAGAGGAAGATATAGGCCTGAGATCGGTACTAAACTGACTGTTAGAGGTGAGGAGAGAGGAAGATATAGGCCTGAGGTCGGTACTGAACTGACTGTTAGAGGTGAGGAGAGAGGAAGATATAGCCCTGAGGTCGGCACTAAACTGACTGTTAGAGGTGAGGAGAGAGGAAGATATAGCCCTGAGGTCGGCACTAAACTGACTGTTAGAGGTGAGGAGAGAGGAAGATATAGCCCTGAGGTCGGTACTGAACTGACTGTTAGAGGTGAGGAGAGAGGAAGATATAGCCCAGAGGTCAGTACTAAACTGACTGTTAGAGGTGAGGAGAGAGGAAGATATAGCCCAGAGGTCGGTACTGAACTGACTGTTAGAGGTGAGGAGAGAGGAAGATATAGCCCTGAGGTCGGTACTGAACTGACTGTTAGAGGTGAGGAGAGAGGAAGATATAGCCCTGAGGTCGGCACTAAACTGACTGTTAGAGGTGAGGAGAGAGGAAGATATAGCCCAGAGGTCAGTACTAAACTGACTGTTAGAGGTGGAGTAGTACATCACCCAGAGGTCGGTACTAAACTGACTGTTAGAGGTGGAGTAGTACTGTAGTACATCACCCAGAGGTCGGTACTAAACTGACTGTTAGAGGTGGAGTAGTACTGTAGTACATCACCCAGAGGTCGTTACTAAACTGACTGTTAGAGGTGGAGTAGTACATCACCCAGAGGTCGGTACTAAACTGACTGTTAGAGGTGGAGTAGTACTGTAGTACATCACCCAGAGGTCGGTACTAAACTGACTGTTAGAGGTGGAGTAGTACTGTAGTACATCACCCAGAGGTCGGTACTAAACTGACTGTTAGAGGTGGAGTAGTACTGTAGTACATCACCCAGAGGTCGGTACTAAACTGACTGTTAGAGGTGGAGTAGTACATCACCCAGAGGTCGGTACTAAACTGACTGTTAGAGGTGGAGTAGTACTGTAGTACATCACCCAGAGGTCGGTACTAAACTGACTGTTAGAGGTGGAGTAGTACATCACCCAGAGGTCAGTACTAAACTGACTGTTAGAGGTGGAGTAGTACTGTAGTACATCACCCAGAGGTCGGTACTAAACTGACTGTTAGAGGTGGAGTAGTACTGTAGTACATCACCCAGAGGTCGGTAATAAACTGACTGTTAGAGGTGGAGTAGTACTGTAGTACATCACCCAGAGGTCGGTAATAAACTGACTGTTAGAGGTGGAGTAGTACTGTAGTACATCACCCAGAGGTCGGTACTAAACTGACTGTTAGAGGTGGAGTAGTACTGTAGTACATCACCCAGAGGTCAGTACTAAACTGACTGTTAGAGGTGGAGTAGTACATCACCCAGAGGTCGGTACTAAACTGACTGTTAGAGGTGGAGTAGTACTGTAGTACATCACCCAGAGGTCGGTACTAAACTGACTGTTAGAGGTGGCGTAGTACTGTAGTACATCACCCTGAGGTCAGTACTAAACTGACTGTTAGAGGTGGAGTAGTACTGTAGTACATCACCCAGAGGTCGGTACTAAACTGACTGTTAGAGGTGGAGTAGTACATCACCCAGAGGTCAGTACTAAACTGACTGTTAGAGGTGGAGTAGTACTGTAGTACATCACCCAGAGGTCGGTACTAAACTGACTGTTAGAGGTGGAGTAGTACATCACCCAGAGGTCGGTACTAAACTGACTGTTAGAGGTGGAGTAGTACTGTAGTACATCACCCAGAGGTCGGTACTAAACTGACTGTTAGAGGTGGAGTAGTACATCACCCAGAGGTCGGTACTAAACTGACTGTTAGAGGTGGAGTAGTACTGTAGTACATCACCCAGAGGTCGGTACTAAACTGACTGTTAGAGGTGGAGTAGTACATCACCCAGAGGTCGGTACTAAACTGACTGTTAGAGGTGGAGTAGTACTGTAGTACATCACCCAGAGGTCGGTACTAAACTGACTGTTAGAGGTGGAGTAGTACTGTAGTACATCACCCAGAGGTCAGTACTAAACTGACTGTTAGAGGTGGAGTAGTACATCACCCAGAGGTCGGTACTAAACTGACTGTTAGAGGTGGAGTAGTACTGTAGTACATCACCCAGAGGTCGGTACTAAACTGACTGTTAGAGGTGGAGTAGTACTGTAGTACATCACCCAGAGGTCAGTACTAAACTGACTGTTAGAGGTGGAGTAGTACATCACCCAGAGGTCGGTACTAAACTGACTGTTAGAGGTGGAGTAGTACTGTAGTACATCACCCAGAGGTCGGTACTAAACTGACTGTTAGAGGTGGAGTAGTACTGTAGTACATCACCCTGAGGTCGGTACTAAACTGACTGTTAGAGGTGGAGTAGTACTGTAGTACATCACCCAGAGGTCGGTACTAAACTGACTGTTAGAGGTGGAGTAGTACTGTAGTACATCACCCAGAGGTCAGTACTAAACTGACTGTTAGAGGTGGAGTAGTACATCACCCAGAGGTCGGTACTAAACTGACTGTTAGAGGTGGAGTAGTACTGTAGTACATCACCCAGAGGTCGGTACTAAACTGACTGTTAGAGGTGGAGTAGTACTGTAGTACATCACCCAGAGGTCGGTACTAAACTGACTGTTAGAGGTGGAGTAGTACATCACCCAGAGGTCAGTACTAAACTGACTGTTAGAGGTGGAGTAGTACTGTAGTACATCACCCAGAGGTCGGTACTAAACTGACTGTTAGAGGTGGAGTAGTACTGTAGTACATCACCTAGAGGTCGGTACTAAACTGACTGTTAGAGGTGGAGTAGTACATCACCCAGAGGTCGGTACTAAACTGACTGTTAGAGGTGGAGTAGTACTGTAGTACATCACCCAGAGGTCAGTACTAAACTGACTGTTAGAGGTGGAGTAGTACTGTAGTACATCACCCAGAGGTCAGTACTAAACTGACTGTTAGAGGTGGAGTAGTACATCACCCAGAGGTCGGTCCTAAACTGACTGTTAAAGGTGGAGTAGTACTGTAGTACATCACCCAGAGGTCGGTACTAAACTGACTGTTAGAGGTGGAGTAGTACATCACCCAGAGGTCGGTACTAAACTGACTGTTAGAGGTGGAGTAGTACTGTAGTACATCACCCAGAGGTCAGTAATAAACTGACTGTTAGAGGTGGAGTAGTACTGTAGTACATCACCCAGAGGTCGGTACTAAACTGACTGTTAGAGGTGGAGTAGTACTGTAGTACATCACCCAGAGGTCAGTACTAAACTGACTGTTAGAGGTGGAGTAGTACTGTAGTACATCACCCAGAGGTCAGTACTAAACTGACTGTTAGAGGTGGAATAGTACATCACCCAGAGGTCGGTACTAAACTGACTGTTAGAGGTGGAGTAGTACTGTAGTACATCACCCTGAGGTCGGTACTAAACTGACTGTTAGAGGTGGAGTAGTACTGTAGTACATCACCCAGAGGTCAGTACTAAACTGACTGTTAGAGGTGGAGTAGTACTGTAGTACATCACCTAGAGGTCAGTACTAAACTGACTGTTAGAGGTGGAGTAGTACATCACCCAGAGGTCGGTACTAAACTGACTGTTAGAGGTGGAGTAGTACTGTAGTACATCACCCAGAGGTCGGTACTAAACTGACTGTTAGAGGTGGAGTAGTACATCACCCAGAGGTCGGTACTAAACTGACTGTTAGAGGTGGAGTAGTACTGTAGTACATCACCCAGAGGTCAGTACTAAACTGACTGTTAGAGGTGGAGTAGTACATCACCCAGAGGTCGGTACTAAACTGACTGTTAGAGGTGGAGTAGTACATCTCCCAGAGGTCGGTACTAAACTGACTGTTAGAGGTGGAGTAGTACTGTAGTACATCACCCAGAGGTCGGTACTAAACTGACTGTTAGAGGTGGAGTAGTACTGTAGTACATCACCCAGAGGTCAGTACTAAACTGACTGTTAGAGGTGGAGTAGTACATCACCCAGAGGTCGGTACTAAACTGACTGTTAGAGGTGGAGTAGTACATCACCCAGAGGTCGGTACTAAACTGACTGTTAGAGGTGGAGTAGTACATCTCCCAGAGGTCGGTACTAAACTGACTGTTAGAGGTGGAGTAGTACTGTAGTACATCACCCAGAGGTCAGTACTAAACTGACTGTTAGAGGTGGAGTAGTACATCACCCAGAGGTCGGTACTAAACTGACTGTTAGAGGTGGAGTAGTACTGTAGTACATCACCCAGAGGTCAGTACTAAACTGACTGTTAGAGGTGGAGTAGTACATCACCCAGAGGTCGGTACTAAACTGACTGTTAGAGGTGGAGTAGTACTGTAGTACATCACCCAGAGGTCGGTACTAAACTGACTGTTAGAGGTGGAGTAGTACATCACCCAGAGGTCGGTACTAAACTGACTGATAGAGGTGGAGTAGTACTGTAGTACATCACCCAGAGGTCAGTACTAAACTGACTGTTAGAGGTGGAGTAGTACTGTAGTACATCACCCTGAGGTCGGTACTAAACTGACTGTTAGAGGTGGAGTAGTACATCACCCAGAGGTCGGTACTAAACTGACTGTTAGAGGTGGAGTAGTACATCACCCAGAGGTCGGTACTAAACTGACTGTTAGAGGTGGAGTAGTACTGTAGTACATCACCCAGAGGTCAGTACTAAACTGACTGTTAGAGGTGGAGTAGTACTGTAGTACATCACCCAGAGGTCGGTACTAAACTGACTGTTAGAGGTGGAGTAGTACTGTAGTACATCACCCAGAGGTCGGTACTAAACTGACTGTTAGAGGTGGAGTAGTACATCACCCAGAGGTCAGTACTAAACTGACTGTTAGAGGTGGAGTAGTACTGTAGTACATCACCCAGAGGTCGGTACTAAACTGACTGTTAGAGGTGGAGTAGTACATCACCCAGAGGTCGGTACTAAACTGACTGTTAGAGGTGGAGTAGTACATCACCCAGAGGTCGGTACTAAACTGACTGTTAGAGGTGGAGTAGTACTGTAGTACATCACCCAGAGGTCGGTACTAAACTGACTGTTAGAGGTGGAGTAGTACATCACCCAGAGGTCAGTACTAAACTGACTGTTAGAGGTGGAGTAGTACATCACCCAGAGGTCGGTACTAAACTGACTGTTAGAGGTGGAGTAGTACTGTAGTACATCACCCAGAGGTCGGTACTAAACTGACTGTTAGAGGTGGAGTAGTACATCACCCAGAGGTCGGTACTAAACTGACTGTTAGAGGTGGAGTAGTACTGTAGTACATCACCCAGAGGTCGGTACTAAACTGACTGTTAGAGGTGGAGTAGTACTGTAGTACATCACCCAGAGGTCGGTACTAAACTGACTGTTAGAGGTGGAGTAGTACATCACCCAGAGGTCAGTACTAAACTGACTGTTAGAGGTGGAGTAGTACTGTAGTACATCACCCAGAGGTCAGTACTAAACTGACTGTTAGAGGTGGAGTAGTACATCACCCAGAGGTCGGTACTAAACTGACTGTTAGAGGTGGAGTAGTACTGTAGTACATCACCCAGAGGTCGGTACTAAACTGACTGTTAGAGGTGGAGTAGTACATCACCCAGAGGTCGGTACTAAACTGACTGTTAGAGGTGGAGTAGTACTGTAGTACATCACCCTGAGGTCGGTACTAAACTGACTGTTAGAGGTGGAGTAGTACTGTAGTACATCACCCAGAGGTCGGTACTAAACTGACTGTTAGAGGTGGAGTAGTACTGTAGTACATCACCCAGAGGTCGGTACTAAACTGACTGTTAGAGGTGGAGTAGTACATCACCCAGAGGTCAGTACTAAACTGACTGTTAGAGGTGGAGTAGTACTGTAGTACATCACCCAGAGGTCGGTACTAAACTGACTGTTAGAGGTGGAGTAGTACATCACCCAGAGGTCGGTACTAAACTGACTGTTAGAGGTGGAGTAGTACATCACCCAGAGGTCGGTACTAAACTGACTGTTAGAGGTGGAGTAGTACTGTAGTACATCACCCAGAGGTCAGTACTAAACTGACTGTTAGAGGTGGAGTAGTACTGTAGTACATCACCCAGAGGTCAGTACTAAACTGACTGTTAGAGGTGGAGTAGTACTGTAGTACATCACCCAGAGGTCAGTACTAAACTGACTGATAGAGGTGGAGTAGTACTGTAGTACATCACCCAGAGGTCGGTACTAAACTGACTGTTAGAGGTGGAGTAGTACATCACCCAGAGGTCAGTACTAAACTGACTGTTAGAGGTGGAGTAGTACTGTAGTACATCACCCAGAGGTCGGTACTAAACTGACTGTTAGAGGTGGAGTAGTACTGTAGTACATCACCCAGAGGTCGGTACTAAACTGACTGTTAGAGGTGGAGTAGTACATCACCCAGAGGTCGGTACTAAACTGACTGTTAGAGGTGGAGTAGTACATCACCCAGAGGTCGGTACTAAACTGACTGTTAGAGGTGAAGTAGTACTGTAGTACATCACCCAGAGGTCGGTACTAAACTGACTGTTAGAGGTGGAGTAGTACATCACCCAGAGGTCGGTACTAAACTGACTGTTAGAGGTGGAGTAGTACTGTAGTACATCACCCAGAGGTCAGTACTAAACTGACTGTTAGAGGTGGAGTAGTACTGTAGTACATCACCCAGAGGTCGGTACTAAACTGACTGTTAGAGGTGGAGTAGTACTGTAGTACATCACCCAGAGGTCGGTACTAAACTGACTGTTAGAGGTGGAGTAGTACATCACCCAGATGTCGGTACTAAACTGACTGTTAGAGGTGGAGTAGTACTGTAGTACATCACCCAGAGGTCGGTACTAAACTGACTGTTAGAGGTGGAGTAGTACATCACCCAGAGGTCAGTACTAAACTGACTGTTAGAGGTGGAGTAGTACTGTAGTACATCACCCAGAGGTCGGTACTAAACTGACTGTTAGAGGTGGAGTAGTACATCACCCAGAGGTCAGTACTAAACTGACTGTTAGAGGTGGAGTAGTACTGTAGTACATCACCCAGAGGTCGGTACTAAACTGACTGTTAGAGGTGGAGTAGTACATCACCCAGAGGTCGGTACTAAACTGACTGTTAGAGGTGGAGTAGTACATCACCCAGAGGTCGGTACTAAACTGACTGTTAGAGGTGGAGTAGTACTGTAGTACATCACCCAGAGGTCGGTACTAAACTGACTGTTAGAGGTGGAGTAGTACATCACCCTGAGGTCGGTACTAAACTGACTGTTAGAGGTGAAGTAGTACTGTAGTACATCACCCAGAGGTCAGTACTAAACTGACTGTTAGAGGTGGAGTAGTACATCACCCAGAGGTCGGTACTAAACTGACTGTTAGAGGTGGAGTAGTACATCACCCAGAGGTCAGTACTAAACTGACTGTTAGAGGTGGAGTAGTACTGTAGTACATCACCCAGAGGTCGGTACTAAACTGACTGTTAGAGGTGGAGTAGTACTGTAGTACATCACCCAGAGGTCGGTACTAAACTGACTGTTAGAGGTGGAGTAGTACTGTAGTACATCACCCAGAGGTCGGTACTAAACTGACTGTTAGAGGTGGAGTAGTACTGTAGTACATCACCCAGAGGTCAGTACTAAACTGACTGTTAGAGGTGGAGTAGTACATCACCCAGAGGTCGGTACTAAACTGACTGTTAGAGGTGGAGTAGTACTGTAGTACATCACCCAGAGGTCGGTACTGAACTGACTGTTAGAGGTGGAGTAGTACATCACCCAGAGGTCGGTACTAAACTGACTGTTAGAGGTGGAGTAGTACATCACCCAGAGGTCAGTACTAAACTGACTGATAGAGGTGGAGTAGTACTGTAGTACATCACCCAGAGGTCGGTACTAAACTGACTGTTAGAGGTGGAGTAGTACATCACCCAGAGGTCAGTACTAAACTGACTGTTAGAGGTGGAGTAGTACTGTAGTACATCACCCAGAGGTCGGTACTAAACTGACTGTTAGAGGTGGAGTAGTACTGTAGTACATCACCCAGAGGTCGGTACTAAACTGACTGTTAGAGGTGGAGTAGTACATCACCCAGAGGTCGGTACTAAACTGACTGTTAGAGGTGGAGTAGTACTGTAGTACATCACCCAGAGGTCGGTACTAAACTGACTGTTAGAGGTGGAGTAGTACATCACCCAGAGGTCGGTACTAAACTGACTGTTAGAGGTGGAGTAGTACTGTAGTACATCACCCAGAGGTCGGTACTAAACTGACTGTTAGAGGTGGAGTAGTACATCACCCAGAGGTCAGTACTAAACTGACTGTTAGAGGTGGAGTAGTACTGTAGTACATCACCCAGAGGTCGGTACTAAACTGACTGTTAGAGGTGGAGTAGTACATCACCCAGAGGTCAGTACTAAACTGACTGTTAGAGGTGGAGTAGTACTGTAGTACATCACCCAGAGGTCAGTACTAAACTGACTGTTAGAGGTGGAGTAGTACATCACCCAGAGGTCAGTACTAAACTGACTGTTAGAGGTGGAGTAGTACTGTAGTACATCACCCAGAGGTCGGTACTAAACTGACTGTTAGAGGTGGAGTAGTACTGTAGTACATCACCCAGAGGTCAGTACTAAACTGACTGTTAGAGGTGGAGTAGTACATCACCCAGAGGTCAGTACTAAACTGACTGTTAGAGGTGGAGTAGTACTGTAGTACATCACCCAGAGGTCGGTACTAAACTGACTGTTAGAGGTGGAGTAGTACATCACCCAGAGGTCGGTACTAAACTGACTGTTAGAGGTGGAGTAGTACTGTAGTACATCACCCAGAGGTCAGTACTAAACTGACTGTTAGAGGTGGAGTAGTACTGTAGTACATCACCCAGAGGTCGGTACTGAACTGACTGTTAGAGGTGGAGTAGTACATCACCCAGAGGTCAGTACTAAACTGACTGTTAGAGGTGGAGTAGTACTGTAGTACATCACCCAGAGGTCAGTACTAAACTGACTGTTAGAGGTGGAGTAGTACATCACCCAGAGGTCGGTACTAAACTGACTGTTAGAGGTGGAGTAGTACTGTAGTACATCACCCAGAGGTCGGTACTAAACTGACTGTTAGAGGTGGAGTAGTACATCACCCAGAGGTCGGTACTAAACTGACTGTTAGAGGTGGAGTAGTACTGTAGTACATCACCCAGAGGTCAGTACTAAACTGACTGTTAGAGGTGGAGTAGTACTGTAGTACATCACCCAGAGGTCGGTACTAAACTGACTGTTAGAGGTGGAGTAGTACATCACCCAGAGGTCGGTACTAAACTGACTGTTAGAGGTGGAGTAGTACTGTAGTACATCACCCAGAGGTCAGTACTAAACTGACTGTTAGAGGTGGAGTAGTACTGTAGTACATCACCCAGAGGTCAGTACTAAACTGACTGTTAGAGGTGGAGTAGTACATCACCCAGAGGTCAGTACTAAACTGACTGTTAGAGGTGGAGTAGTACTGTAGTACATCACCCAGAGGTCGGTACTAAACTGACTGTTAGAGGTGGAGTAGTACATCACCCAGAGGTCGGTACTAAACTGACTGTTAGAGGTGGAGTAGTACATCACCCAGAGGTCGGTACTAAACTGACTGTTAGAGGTGGAGTAGTACTGTAGTACATCACCCAGAGGTCAGTACTAAACTGACTGTTAGAGGTGGAGTAGTACATCACCCAGAGGTCAGTACTAAACTGACTGTTAGAGGTGGAGTAGTACTGTAGTACATCACCCAGAGGTCAGTACTAAACTGACTGTTAGAGGTGGAGTAGTACATCACCCAGAGGTCGGTACTAAACTGACTGTTAGAGGTGGAGTAGTACTGTAGTACATCACCCAGAGGTCAGTACTAAACTGACTGTTAGAGGTGGAGTAGTACATCACCCAGAGGTCAGTACTAAACTGACTGTTAGAGGTGGAGTAGTACTGTAGTACATCACCCAGAGGTCAGTACTAAACTGACTGTTAGAGGTGGAGTAGTACTGTAGTACATCACCCAGAGGTCAGTACTAAACTGACTGTTAGAGGTGGAGTAGTACATCACCCAGAGGTCGGTACTAAACTGACTGTTAGAGGTGGAGTAGTACTGTAGTACATCACCCAGAGGTCGGTACTAAACTGACTGTTAGAGGTGCAGTAGTACATCACCCAGAGGTCGGTACTAAACTGACTGTTAGAGGTGGAGTAGTACATCACCCAGAGGTCGGTACTAAACTGACTGTTAGAGGTGGAGTAGTACTGTAGTACATCACCCAGAGGTCGGTACTAAACTGACTGTTAGAGGTGGAGTAGTACTGTAGTACATCACCCAGAGGTCAGTACTAAACTGACTGTTAGAGGTGGGGTAGTACTGTAGTACATCACCCAGAGGTCGGTACTAAACTGACTGTTAGAGGTGCAGTAGTACATCACCCAGAGGTCGGTACTAAACTGACTGTTAGAGGTGGAGTAGTACATCACCCAGAGGTCGGTACTAAACTGACTGTTAGAGGTGGAGTAGTACTGTAGTACATCACCCAGAGGTCGGTACTAAACTGACTGTTAGAGGTGGAGTAGTACTGTAGTACATCACCCAGAGGTCGGTACTAAACTGACTGTTAGAGGTGGAGTAGTACATCACCCAGAGGTCGGTACTAAACTGACTGTTAGAGGTGGAGTAGTACATCACCCAGAGGTCGGTACTAAACTGACTGTTAGAGGTGGAGTAGTACTGTAGTACATCACCCAGAGGTCGGTACTAAACTGACTGTTAGAGGTGGAGTAGTACATCACCCTGAGGTCAGTACTAAACTGACTGTTAGAGGTGGAGTAGTACTGTAGTACATCACCCAGAGGTCAGTACTAAACTGACTGTTAGAGGTGGAGTAGTACATCACCCAGAGGTCGGTACTAAACTGACTGTTAGAGGTGGAGTAGTACTGTAGTACATCACCCAGAGGTCGGTACTAAACTGACTGTTAGAGGTGGAGTAGTACATCACCCAGAGGTCGGTACTAAACTGACTGTTAGAGGTGGAGTAGTACATCACCCAGAGGTCGGTACTAAACTGACTGTTAGGGAGGTCGGTACTGCATAACATCATGCATAACTCAGGCACATTCAGTAAACAGCAGTAAACAGCAGTGAACAGCACGGCTGTGATAGATATGGTTTTTCACAACAACAACAACAACAACAACAACAACAACAACAACAAAAAGCTGGTTGAGAAATTGAAGACCAAAGTACACAGTGTTTTTTTTCTGTAGTTTTTGTTTGGTGGAGTGTCTGTAACCTGGTCGACAGGTCAAATATGACACCTACGTTCTGTCAATATGATGCTTGACTCAACTGATTGTTGTATTTTGCTGGTTCGTTGGTTGTCGGTACTTTAGACCTGTAATCAACAACACTTTAATTGGAACGTTTTTTTTTTGCTTTTTTTGTGTCGACTCTGTGCTAATCGTTCGTCACGATAGAGCTAACATTGTTGCTGCACACTCCAATTAGCTACAAAACCAATTAAGTTAAGACTTGTAATTAATTAGAGAACATGGCCAGAGTGCCATATATCCTGTTTAAAAAACAAAAAACAAAATATTGGACAACGGCGCTCCAAATCCGGGTCACAAACGGTACCCTATCTCCTGTATAGTGTACTACATCTGATCAGAGCCCTATGGGGAATAGTAGTGCCCTACGTAGGGAAGCAGGGTTTCATTTAGGACGGAGCCAACGACTTGCAACATCTATCACGGGGGTCAGCAGCAAAACTTACATGCCTTTCACGCAGTTGACAAAGTCCTTTTCGTTATTATTAAGTCCCCCGACGTTCCAGGTAATCACCTTGGAATATATTTACATAAATTAAGGCTATTGATTTCATCCACTCTCCTCGCTTTCCAATGGAAACATTAGTTAAACCTGTTACACTTATCAAGAAATCCACTTCCTGGTGTGTGTTTATAATAAGGAATATCAACAAATCCACTTCCTGGTGTGTGTTTATAATAAGTAATATCAACAAATCCACTTCCTGGTGTGTGTTTATAATAAGGAATATCAAAAAAAGGTTGACTGTTGATTTAATTGTCACACCGTTGTAGCAATGAAAACGTATTGAGACAGTCGATATGAAATTTTATTTGTATTTCAAATTCCTTTTTCGTGTTTCTTCAAAATGACGGTAGGGCTACAGTTATCATTAAGAGGAGAGGAGAGAGCAGCCTATCTATAGCGTTGACCTTTTTCTGAGATATCTAAGATATCAACAGGCTGATCTGTAGCGTTGACCGTTTCCAGGGATATCTAAGATTTTAAACAGGTTGATCTATAGTGTTGACCGTTTTCTGGGATATCTAAGATATAAACAGGCTGATCTATAGTGTTGACCCTTTTCTGAGATATCTAAGATATCAACAGGCTGATCTAGAGCGTTGACCGTTTTCTGAGATATCTAAGATATAAACAGACTGATCTGGAGCGTTGACCGTTTTCTGAGCAATCAAAGATATCAACAGACTGATCTATAGTGTTGACCGTTTCCTGGGATATCTAAGATATCAACAGGCTGATCTATAGTGTTGACCTTTTTCTGAGATATCTAAGATATCAACAGGCTGATCTGGAGCGTTGATCGTTTTCTGAGATATCTAAGATATCAACAGGCTGATCTATAGTGTTGACCGTTTTTCGAGATATCTAAGATATAAACAGGCTGATCTATAGTGTTGACCGTTTTCTGAGATATCTAAGATATAAACAGGCTGATCTATAGTGTTGACCGTTTTCTGAGATATCTAAGATATCAACAGGCTGATCTGTAGCGTTGACTGTTTTCTGAGATATCTAAGATATAAACAGGCTGATCTATAGTGTTGACCGTTTTCTGAGGTATCTAAGATATCAACAGACTGATCTGTAGCGTTGACCATTTTCTGGGATATCTAAGATATCAACAGGTTGATCTATATTGTTGACCGTTTTCTAAGATATCTAAGATATAAGCAGGTTGACCTATAGCATTGACCGTTTTCTGAGATATCTAAGATATAAACAGGCTGATCTATAGTGTTGACCGTTTTCTGCGATATCTAAGATATCAACAGGCTGATCTATAATGTTGACCGTTTTCTGAGATATCTAAGATATAAACAGGCTGATCTATAGTGTTGACCGTTTTCTGAGATATCTAAGATATAAACAGGCTGATCTATAGTGTTGACCGTTTTCTGAGATATCTAAGATATAAACAGGCTGATCTATAGTGTTGACCGTTTTCTGAGATATCTAAGATATAAACAGGCTGATCTATAGTGTTGACCGTTTTTTGGGATATCTAAGATATAAACAGGCTGATCTATAACACTGACTGTTTTCTGAGATATCTAAGATATCAACAGGCTGATCTATAACACTGACTGTTTTCTGGGATATCTAAGATATCAACAGGCTGATCTATAACACTGACTGTTTTCTGAGATATCTAAGATATAAACAGGCTGATCTATAGTGTTGACCGTTTTCTGGGATATCTAAGATATAAACAGGCTGATCTATATCACTGACTGTTTTCTGAGATATCTAAGATAACAACAGACTGATCTATAACACTGACTGTTTTCTGTTATAGAGATAAGATATAAACAGACTGATCTATAACACTGACTGTTTTCTGAGATATCTAAGATATCAACAGGCTGATCTATAACACTGACTGTTTTCTGTTATAGAGATAAGATATAAACAGGCTGATCTATAGTGTTGACCGTTTTTTGGGATATCTAAGATATCAACAGGCTGATCTATAACACTGACTGTTTTCTGTTATAGAGATAAGATATAAACAGACTGATCTATAACACTGACTGTTTTCTGTTATAGAGATAAGATATAAACAGACTGATCTATAACACTGACTGTTTTCTGTTATAGAGATAAGATATAAACAGACTGATCTATAACACTGACTGTTTTCTGTTATAGAGATAAGATATAAACAGACTGATCTATAACACTGACTGTTTTCTGTTATAGAGATAAGATGTAAATACACATCTAATATACTTTGAAAAAAAGGTCCTGTCTACAACCTAGAACGGTTATTCGGCTGTAGGAGAACCCTTTTAGGAACCCATTTTGGTTCCAGGTAAAAACCCTTTTAGGTTCCAGTAGAACTCTTTTAGGTTCCAGTAGAATCCTTTTAGGTCCAGTTGAACTATTTTAGGTTCCAGTAGAACCCTTATAGGTTCCAGGTAGAACTCTTTTAGGTTCCAGCTAAAACCCTTTTAGGTTCCAGTAGAACCCTTTTGGGTTCCAGTAGAACTCTTTTAGGTTCCAGTAGAACCCTTTTAGGTTCCAAGTAGAACCCTTTCAGGTTCCAGGTAGAACCCTTTTAGGTTCCATGTAGAACCCTTTTAGGTTCCAGGTAGAACCCTTTTAGGTTCCAGGTAAAACCCTTTTAGGTTCCAGTAGAACCCTTTTAGGTTCCAAGTAGAACCCTTTCAGGTTCCAGGTAGAACCCTTTTAGGTTCCAGGTAGAACCCTTCTAGGTTCCAGGTAGAACCCTTTTAGGTTCCAGGTAGAACCCTTTTAGGTTCCAGGTAGAACCCTTTTAGGTTCCAGGTAGAACCCTTTTAGGTTCCAGTAGGTTCCAGGTAGAACGCTTTCTATTACATAACAGAGATTTAAAAAAATACCTCCTTGATGTTATCCAAACTTAATTTAGTCGGAGAAGACGTGTTCCTTCACAACCTCTAGAATGTTGTTTTGAAAACGTCCGTTATTAAACAGGAATGAGGTAGCCTGTCCTTGCTAATCAGTTGGAGGCAAACTCTCACTTCAAATTTGACAACTCATTAGAAGCAACAGAAGATTTTTATTTTATATATTTATGTGTTTTTAATCATGTTCATTTTTTGTAAAAAAAATATACCCAGTATACATATTCTCATGAGATGTATGTTTCATGTCACTATGGAACACACCACACACACACAAGCACGTGCATACACACCAGTACACACACACACACACACACACACACACGTGCATACACACACACACACACACACACACACACACACACACACACACACACACACACACACACACACACACACACACACACACACACACACACACACACACACACACACACGTGCATACACACACACACACACACACACACACACACACACACACACAAGCACGTGCACACACACCAGTACACACACACACACACACACACACACACACACACACACACACACACGTGCATACACACACACACACACACAAGAACACACACACACACACACACACACACACACACGTACATTCACACCTCAATTGTTGTATTCTTTCCTTTCAGTGCACCTCTTCTATTCAGGATACAGACTGATGAAAGGGAGTGGTGGGATTAATTAGTCAACCACTTGAACGACTGAGTCACATGACAGAGGTCTCTCACCTCTCTATCACATGCATTTAGTCCAGTCAATTCACCTTTGAAGTTTTTAGAATTTGTGATTTCCTACATATTGTTCTTCCTTTATTTCCAACTGCTGTGGATTTACAGATGTTTGGTCCCTCGTGATGAAAAAAAAAAATAGTGTATAGCTGAGAGAGGGAGATGGAGAGAGAGATACACAGACAGAGACAGAGAGAGAGACGAGACGAGAGAGCGAGGCGAGAGAGAGAGAGATGGAGAGATGGAGAGAGATGTAAGAAAGAGATGGAGAGATAGAGAGAGAGACGAGACGAGAGAGCGAGGCGAGAGAGAGAGAGATGGAGAGATGGAGAGAGATGTAAGAAAGAGATGGAGAGATAGAGAGAGAGAGGCAAGGTGTTTGAAGGCACTGCATTCAGCTTCAAGAGGTGATAACTCCATGTCCTACATATTGTTCTTTCTTTATTTCCAACTGCTGTGGATTTACAGATGTTTGGTCCCTCTTAGGGACCTGGTGATGAAAAATAAATAAATAGTGTATAGCTGAGAGAGAGGGAGAGGGAGAGGGAGAGGGAGAGAGAGAGAGAGAGAGAGAGACAGAGGGAGAGGGAGAGAGAGACAGAGAGAGACAGAGAGAGACAGAGAGACAGAGAGACAGAGACAGAGACAGAGAGAGAGACAGAGAGAGAGACAGAGACAGAGACAGAGACAGAGAGAGAGAGAGAGAGAGGTCTTAAAATCTTAATTAACTTTTATAAGTGTAATGTTACTGTTAATTTTTTATTGATTATTTCATTTTTGTTTATTATCTATTTCACTCGCTTTTCCCATGCCAATTTAGCCATTAAAATGAATTGAGAGAGAGAGAGAGACGAGAGAGAGAGAGAGGGGCGAGAGAGAGATACGAGAGAGAGAGAGAGACGAGAGAGAGAGGCGAGAGAGAGATACGAGAGAGAGAGAGAGAGAGAGGCGAGAGAGAGAGATGGAGAGATAGAGAGAGATGTGAGAGAGAGATGGAGAGATAGAGAGAGAGAGGCAAGGTGTTTGAAGGCACTGCATTCAGCTTCAAGAGGTGATAACTCCATGTCCTACATATTGTTCTTTCTTTATTTCCAACTGCTGTGGATTTACAGATGTTTGGTCCCTCTTAGGGACCTGGTGATGAAAAATAAATAAATAGTGTATAGCTGAGAGAGAGGGAGAGGGAGAGGGAGAGAGAGAGGGAGAGAGAGAGAGAGAGAGAGATATGCGAGAGAGAAAGAGAGAGGCGACAGGGAGTTAGAGGGGGGAGAGAGAGACATTTGACATTTAATATTACATTTGAAATGTCTTTCTTGTTTTGAAACCTCTGTATGTGTAATGTTTACTGTTAATTTTTGTTGTTTTTCACTTTATATATTCACTTTATATATTATCTACCTCACTTGCTTTGGCAATGTTAACACATGTTTCCCATGCCAATAAAGCCCTTGAATTGAATTGAATTGAATTGAGAGAGAGAGGCGACAGAGAGTTAGAGGGGAGAGAGAGAGAGAGAGAGAGAGAGAGAGAGAGAGAGAGAGAGAGAGGCGACAGAGAGTTAGAGGGGAGAGGGAGAGAGAGAGAGAGAGAGAGAGAGAGAGAGAGAGAGAGAGAGAGAGAGAGAGGCGACAGAGAGTTAGAGGGGAGAGAGAGACTAACTGCCTAACCTCAGTTGGCAGCTTGGCACCTGAAAGACTCTGAGAAAACCACATTGGGGCCCAAGTGTAGCTTGCAGAACACAGAGAACACAGAGAAAGCAGCAGAAGAGGTCCATTTGAAAGCATCCAATCCAATAAGCTGTTTTCATGACTGCATTAACACTAAGT
The DNA here is from genome assembly GCF_013265735.2 of Oncorhynchus mykiss. Classification (NCBI taxonomy): domain Eukaryota; kingdom Metazoa; phylum Chordata; class Actinopteri; order Salmoniformes; family Salmonidae; genus Oncorhynchus; species Oncorhynchus mykiss. The sequence goes on from NC_048571.1 coordinate 34,925,768, forward strand.
GCTTTGCTTTATTTTTTGTGTTGTCGTCTGTTCGATCCGAGACATTGACAAGACATCGTGTCAAACCATGTTGTTAACGGACCACCATATTACATAGGACCATCTAATAACATTCAACATGCTATGCCCACAGAGTATTTCTGTCAGCTGGTGATTGGTTAATTGTAATGTTATGTATTATATAGAACCCAGAGAGGGGTCGTTGGGGTAAATGATGGTTTGGGTGTATTATATAGAACCCAGAGAGGGGTCGTTGAGGTAAATGATGGTTTGGGTGTATTATATAGAACCCAGAGAGGGGTCGTTGGGGTAAATGATGGTTTGGGTGTATTATATAGAACCCAGAGAGGGGTCGTTGGGGTAAATGATGGTTTGGGTGTATTATATAGAACCCAGAGAGGGGTCGTTGGGGTAAATGATGGTTTGGGTGTATTATATAGAACCCAGAGAGGGGTCGTTGGGGTAAATGATGGTTTGGGTGTATTATATAGAACCCAGAGAGGGGTCGTTGGGGTAAATGATGGTTTGGGTTTATTATATAGAACCCAGAGAGGGGTCGTTGGGGTAAATGATGGTTTGGGTGTATTATATAGAACCCAGAGAGGGGTCGTTGGGGTAAATGATGGTTTGGGTGTATTATATAGAACCCAGAGAGGGGTCGTTGGGGTAAATGATGGTTTGGGTGTATTATATAGAACCCAGAGAGGGGTCGTTGGGGTAAATGATGGTTTGGGTGTATTATATAGAACCCAGAGAGGGGTTGTTGAGGTAAATGATGGTTTGGGTGTATTATATAGAACCCAGAGAGGGGTCGTTGAGGTAAATGATGGTTTGGGTGTATTATATAGAACCCAGAGAGGGGTCGTTGAGGTAAATGATGGTGTGGGTGTATTATATAGAACCCAGAGAGGGGTCGTTGAGGTAAATGATGGTTTGGGTGTATTATATAGAACCCAGAGAGGGGTTGTTGAGGTAAATGATGGTTTGGGTGATTGATATTTCCTTAAGACAATCAGTTCAGCTAAAGGTCCTTCTCTTCAATGGTTATAAAAAGGCTGTGTGTGTGTGTGTGTGTGTGTGTGTGTTTGTGTGTGTGTGTGTGTGTGTGTGTGTGTGTGTGTGTGTGTGTGTGTGTGTGTGTGTGTGTGTGTGTGTGTGTGTGTGTGTGTGTGTGTGTGTGTGTGGAGAAAATAATTTGGCTATCATTAGTGTGTGTAATTTTCCAAAATGTCTTTGCAGTTTCAGCAAAGAGCTTGGCAATAATTACAGGCAATAATTCACTAGTTGCTATGCAACAAATATTCATTTCACAACAATTTAAATTTTGTTCAAAATAAATGCAGGATATAAGCAGGGGTAATTTAATATTTACATTCATTTGATGCATGTGCAGCGATTTACAGAAAATAAGTCCAGGAAGCTGTTCATCTATTGAAATCCATTTGAAAACCTTTCATTGGTTGTCTCTCAGTTAGATCGTTCCATTCAACACAGAGCTACTGCGGTGTTGTGGAAGTCTTCAACAGATAGATGTGCCTACTGCGGTGTTGTGGAAGTCTTCAACAGATAGGTGTACCTACTGCCGTGTTGTGGAAGTCTTCAACAGATAGGTGTACCTACTGCAGTGTTGTGGAAGTCTACAGATAGATGTACCTACTGCAGTGTTGTGGAAGTCTACAGATAGATGTACCTACTGCGGTGTTGTGGAAGTCTACAGATAGGTGTACCTACTGCGGTGTTGTGGAAGTCTACAGATAGGTGTACCTACTGCGGTGTTGTGGAAGTCTACAGATAGGTGTACCTACTGCGGTGTTGTGGAAGTCTACAGATAGGTGTACCTACTGCGGTGTTGTGGAAGTCTACAGATAGGTGTACCTACTGCGGTGTTGTGGAAGTCTACAGATAGATGTACCTACTGCGGTGTTGTGGAAGTCTTCAACAGATAGGTGTACCTACTGCGGTGTTGTGGAAGTCTTCAACAGATAGGTGTACCTACTGCGGTGTTGTGGAAGTCTTCAACAGATAGGTGTACCTACTGCGGTGTTGTGGAAGTCTACAGATAGATACTGCACCCGCAGATAATATTAAATGATTTCCATTCACCAACAGCACAACACATTGAGATAGAGAGCCCAAGCTTAGATCAAAGGGTTTCTAGAAACCACATGTTTGTAAAGACCGAGGTAAAGATGGGACTCATCTTGGGCCTCATCTTAACGTAGTTTCTATACTCAGGAAACCAGAGGGTGGTGGAAGAGGGCAGACATCTGTTGAAGTGAGTTTTGGCTCCATTTGACTATTAAATCCAAGTACAAATATAACCGTTATGAATTGTTTCCAAGTAGTCAGAGGTGACGGCGTGTTCGACACTCTCCTTGGCAGACAGGAAGGCGATGTATCGATTGGATGTTTTAAGAAACAACTTGCTCACCATTCAACTTTGTTTATAAGACTTTTTGGGGGGGATAAGAAAAATAAGTTAAGGACCCCCCCAAAAAAAAGTATTTATGAGAGTTACTTCTTGGTTATGTTCAGAGACAAAAAAAAACATGTTCAGCTGGACTTTCCATCACCGCCTCCTACCGTTCATCACGGTGCTTTTTCTGCTTCCTGTACAGCACTTCACTTCCTAGGTAGAGGTTTGTTTGTGGGTTTAGGACCGATCACTGTAACCGCTGTGATGTCATCAGTGTGCAGCCGGAGAACATCGGATGGCCGGCTGTCCCCGTCTCCATGGTCGGGGAGAATCAAGTGAACAGGGGTTGTGTCCAAAATGGCACCCTATTCCCTATGTAGTGCACTACTTTTGACCAGGGTCAATGGGGGCAATAGGGTTCTAATAAAAAGTAATGCACTTTATATAGGGACTAGGGTTCTATAGGGCCCTGGTCTAAAGTAGTGCACTTATATAGGGAATAGGGTTCTATAGGGCTCTGGTCTAAAGTAGTGCACTATATAGGGAATAGGGTTCTATAGGGCACTGGTCTAAAGTAGCGCACTATATATAGGGAATAGGGTTCTATAGGGCTCTGGTCTAAAGTAGTGCACTACATAGGGAATAGGGTGCCATAGGGCTCTGGTCTAAAGTAGTGCACTATATAGGGAATAGGGTTCTATAGGGTCCTGATCTAAAGTAGTGCACTATATAGGGAATAGGGAGAGGCGAGTGGAGAGAGGAGAGAGAAGGAGAGAGGAGATGAGCGGAGAGAGAAGGAGAGATGAGCGTGAAGAGAAGGAGATAGGAGAGACGAGTGGAGAGGAGAGACGAGTGGAGAGGAGAGACGAGTGGATAGAGAAGGAGAGAGGAGATAAGGAGATGAGCGGAGAGAGAAGGAGAGAGGAAATAAGGAGATGAGTGGAGAGAGAAGGAGAGAGGAGATAAGGAGATGAGTGGAGAGAGAAGGAGAGAGGAGATAAGGAGATGAGCAGAGAGAGAAGGAGAGAGGAGATAAGGAGATGAGTGGAGAGAGAAGGAGAGAGGAGATATGGAGAGAAGGACATGAGTGGAGAGAGAAAATGTGACCAACGTGACAGACTTGGCTGAAGAGAACAGAGAGAATGAAAAGAGGAGGAGGAGTGTGGGATGAAGAGAACATAGAGAATGAAAAAAGGAGGAGGAGTGTGGGATGAAGAGGACAGAGAGAATGAAAAGAGGAGGAGGAGTGTGGGATGAAGAGGACAGAGAGAATGAAAAGAGGAGGAGGAGTGTGGGATGAAGAGAACAGAGAGAATGAAAAGAGGAGGAGGAGTATGGGATGAAGAGGACAGAGAGAATGAAAAGAGGAGGAGGAGTATGGGATGAACAGGAAGGGAGCGGTTTATACAGTAAACCCTCCTGTTGCTCTCCTGAAACAGCTTTAGAGGCATTGATTGATTTATTGATTGATTGAATTGGTGACATAATCAACAGTAAGAGGCTGTTCCAGACGATGTAAAATACATTAAAAAAATGAGTTGTGGATAAAATATATTTTTTTATCAGGATAACACAGAATTTCTCCCTCCTTGTTTAAGTTGTAGTTGTGTTCTCTCCCTGCAGCCATCATCTTACCTGGTGGTTCAGAATTACCCAGAGTGCACTCTGACCGTGTGAGAAATTACCTACAGCCTGCGTTCAGGGAGGCGGATAGACAGACGATTAAAATTCATGTGCTTTCGATCTTGATTAAAAGACGATGCAAGCGACCAGGAAAATCAAACAATATGACGACAGGGGAAGTGACAGGAAGTCTCTCCAGATGACAGGAAGTCCTTCTGAATTCCTGAGTCTAGTGAAGTCTCTCCAGAAGAAATGATTCATGCCTGTACAGCTGCCAGTTAGTTCAGGTGTTTGAAAAATAGAACTAGATAAAGAGTTAAATAAATAACTCATATTGTCACGTCTCTCTCCAGATGAATGAATCAGTTACATTTATGTCAAACATTATCATTAATCACTGCTTTCCTGTGTGTGTGTGTGTGTGTGTGTGTGTGTGTGTGTGTGTGTGTGTGTGTGTGTGTGTGTGTGTGTGTGTGTGTGTGTGTGTGTGAGAGAGAGATCTGTCTTTTTGGTTGTGTGTGGGGCTGCAAGCCAACAATATATAGATAGAGGCAGGAAGAGAGGGTGAACAACTAATGAGAAGGAACACACCTCCATTCAAGAGACAATACAACCACAATGACCTGAACACAGGAAGGTGTTACCTGTCTGGTTCTGTCTTTACAGTAACAGAACAAACAGGCACGTTGCCCATCGTTTGGTCCCGTCTGGTTCTGTCTGGTTCTGTCTGGTCCCGTCTGGTTCTGTCTGGTTCTGTCCGGTCCCGTCTGGTTCTGTCTCTACAGTGACAGAACAAACAGTCACGTTGCCCATTAGACAGCTTTGTAACGTACGTCTCAATATAGGCTGGAACCACTAGCTAGCTTAACACCTGTTTAACCTCATTGTACATAGCCCATCTGTAAACAGCCCATCCAACTACCTCATCCCCATACTGTATTTATTTATTTATCTGGCTCCTTTGCACCCCTGTATCTCTACTTACACATTAATCTTCTGCACATTCTACCATTCCAGTGTTATAATTGCTATATTGTAATTACTTCGCCACCATGGCCTTTTTATTGCCTTAACTCCCTTATCTCTCCTCATTTACACTCACTGTTGTTTTCTTTAGTTCTACTGTATTATTGACTGTATGTTTGTTTTATTCCATGTGTACCTCTGTGTTGTTGTTTGTGTCGAATTGCTTTGCTTTATCTTGGCCAGGTCGCAGTTGCAAATGAGAACTTGTTCTCAACTAAATAAAGGTGACATAATAAAAGTAAATAAAAAATAAATTGTTCCAACAATTAGATAGCTTTGTAACGTATGTCTCAATGTAGGCTGAGATGGTACCACTAGCTAGCTAACACCTGTTAGCCTCATTGTTTTAAACATTAGATAGCGTTGTAACGTATGTCTCAATGTAGGCTGAGATGGTACCACTAGCTAGCTAACACCTGTTAGCCTCATTGTTTTAAACATTAGATAGCTTTGTAACGTATGTCTCAATGTAGGCTGAGATGGTACCACTAGCTAGCTTACACCTGTTAGCCTCATTGCTCCAACCATTAGATAGCTTTGTACCGTATGTCTCAATGCAGACTAGGCTGGTATCACCTATCATTAGCACCTCACAGACTTCAGGTTAAACTTTGACTTCAACTAGGCATAGAATACTGCTGCAGACATAACAATCATTAACCTTATAAACTCTACCGTAGGCATCTTCGTATATCAACGCATGTCTCGATATAACACCTGCTAGGTAGCACCTGTCCTCATTACTAGTAATGCAAAAAAACTGTTAAATGACAACATCTAGACTTTATCCACACATACCATGCTGCTGTAGTTTCAGTAGACACACACTAGTGCAAACTAACTAAATAAACGTTTAGGTTTAGGGATGGGGTTAGAATTAGGGTTGGGGTTAGGATTAGAGTTAGAATTAGGGTTAGGTTTAAGATTAGGGTTAGAAAAATGGTTAGGGTTAGGATTAGGGTTAGAATTAGGGTTAGGTTTAAGATTAGGGTTAGAATTAGGAGTTTTGGGTTAAGGTTAGTGTTTAGGGTTAGGGTTACGGTTTAGAATTAGGGTTAGAATTAGGAGTTTTGGGTTAAGGTTAGTGTTTAGGGTTAGGGTTACGGTTTAGAATTAGGGTTAGAATTAGGAGTTTTGGGTTAAGGTTAGTGTTTAGGGTTAGGGTTACGGTTTAGAATTAGGGTTAGAATTAGGAGTTTTGGGTTAAGGTTAGTGTTTAGGGTTAGGGTTACGGTTTAGAATTAGGGTTAGAATTAGATTCAGGTTTAGGGTTAGGAGTTTTGGGTTAAGGTTAGTGTTTAAGGTTAGGGTTAGGGTTAGGAGTTTTGGGTTAAGGTTAGTGTTTAAGGTTAGGGTTAGGAGTTTTGGGTTAAGGTTAGAGTTTAAGGTTAGGGTTAGGGTTAGGAGTTTTGGGTTAAGGTTAAAGTTTAAGGTTAGGGTTAGGGTTAGGAGTTTTGGGTTAAGGTTAGTGTTTAAGGTTAGGGTTAGGGTTAGGAGTTTTGGGTTAAGGTTAAAGTTTAAGGTTAGGGTTAGGGTTAGGAGTTTGGGGTTAAGGTTTAGGGAAAATAGGATGTTGATTGGAATCAATTCTTGTTCCCCAAAAAGTCTTCTTAGGCAGTGTTGTGTTACAGAGCATTATGAACGGGGGGGGGCCAAGGTGTGGGCACAGATCCAGTTTAGGGGGTCTTAGATTGTTTTACCTTACTAATCGATGCAAAGTAGATTTTTTAGGGGACATAATTATGAAATGCTTCAGCTTAGGTTTGGTACATTTCCCTGTTCAATTAATAAATCATAAATCAATTTCAAAAGTCTTGTTACAGTGTTTGCATTCAAGGTCCGGATTTAATAAATTGGGTTTTTAGCACACTAGCAGTAAATTAAACTTGACAGTGCCACCACTGAATTGTACTGTACCCTACCAACCAGTTTTATGGAAGGAACGATGCCTTCAGTTATTTAAGCAGGTCCATTCCCAATAGTGGCCGGAGGTTTGACCATTTCCCTATAGGTGAGTATACAGGTGTCTCAGCTTAACTGTCATCCTTACAAATATTGACAATAGCAAAGTAATGATTGGTTAAAATGAGTTTAGTCTCAAGGATCCGCCCCTTTCTCTTTCTTTCAAATGTTTACCTAAAATGACATCCCCAAATCTAACTGCCTGTAGCTCAGGCCCTGAAGCAAGGATATGCATATTCCTGGTACCATTTGACAGTAAACACTTTGAAGTTTGTGGAAATGTGAAATGAATGTAGGAGAATTCAACACATTAGATCTGGTAAAAGATTATACAAAGAAAAAAAAAAAACATTTTTTTTTGTACCAGTGTCTTTGAAATACAAGACGATGGCCATATTGTAATATTCCAGCCCAGGCGAAATATAGGGTTTGGCCACTAGATGGCAGCAGTGTATGACTATTTTGCCTGGGCTGGGATTTTTTTAACAGATATGCAATGGTTCATTGAATCAGTCTATATCTAGACTGATTCAATGAACCATTGCATATCTGTTAAAAAAATGTTGTATCAAGACTGGCCAAATGTGCCTAGTTGGTAAATTAATACATCTTCATGTTCATAACATTTTTTTTTTGTACCATCGTCTTTGAAATGCAAGACGGAGGCCATATTGTAATATTCCAGCCCAGGCGCAATTTATGTTTTGGCCACTAGATGACAGCAGTGTATGTGCAATGTTTTAGACTGATCCGATGAACCGTTGCATATCTGTTAAAAATGTTGTATCAAGACTGCCCAAAGATGCCTAATTAGTTTATTACTATATTTAAGTTCATAACTGTGCAACTCTCCTCAAACAATTGCATGGTATTCTTTCACTATAATAGCTACTGTAAATTAGACAGTGCAGTTAGATTAATGAGAATTTACGCTTTCTGCCCATATCGTATTTGTCTATGTACTGGGAAATGTTCATGTTACTTACAACGTCATGCTAATCGCATTAGCCTACGTTAGCTTAACCTTCCCGTGGGGAGGGACACCGATCCTGTAGAGATCCTTAAATTAAACATATTATACATTTTAAATAACATATAAAATGACATTTACAAAACTAACTGCTTTGTTTAACTCATTACACTGGTGGGAATAGGTCTACAGTATCTGAATAGGCCGACAGTATAAGAATAGGCTACAGTATATGAATACTGAACACATCTCTCCAAACTGTGTGTTTCAGTGAGAGGACTAACTGGTGTCTTTAAGTGGCCACAACTCTCCAAAGTGTGCACAGTTCCTAAGCAATTTCAATTCACTTTTATGACTCAAACAAGAGTCTTCAACTATGAGTTTTTTTTCCCAAGCTCTCCTAGCTGTTCCGTCGAGGAACTAGTTGTTTTGTTTGGAACACAGCCATTCATCCATTGAGGAACTAGTTGTTTAGTTTGGAACACAGCCATTCATCCAATGAGGAACTAGTTGTTTCGTTTGGAACACAGCCATTCATCCATTGAGGAACTAGTTGTTTCGTTTGGAACACAGCCATGCATCCGTTGAGGAACTAGTTGTTTCGTTTGGAACACAGCCATGCATCCATTGAGGAACTAGTTGTTTTGTTTGGAACACAGCCATTCATCCATTGAGGAACTGGTTGTTTAGTTTGGAACACAGCCATGCATCCGTTGAGGAACTAGTTGTTTCGTTTGGAACACAGCCATGCATCCGCTGAGGAACTAGTTGTTTCGTTTGGAACAAAGCCATTCATCCGTTGAGGAACTGGTTGTTTCGTTTGGAACACAGCCATTCATCCGTTGAGGAACTAGTTGTTTTGTTTGGAACACAGCCATGCATCCATTGAGGAACTAGTTGTTTCGTTTGGAACACAGCCATGCATCCGTTGAGGAACAAGTTGTTTCGTTTGGAACACAGCCATGCATCCATTGAGGAACTAGTTGTTTCGTTTGGAACACAGCCATTCATCCGTTGAGGAACTAGTTGTTTTGTTTGGAACACAGCCATGCATCCGTTGAGGAACTAGTTGTTTCGTTTGGAACACAGCCATGCATCCGTTGAGGAACTAGTTGTTTCGTTTGGAACACAGCCATTCATCCATTGCCTTCATACAATGACAGTTTTTGTTTACTCATTCCCCAAAAAACGATCCTTTATAAATCCCAATGTGGGTCAGGTGGGCATCATTTGAAAGCTTGTTCTATTGCCAACACGCCTCACTAAATAATACAATATGATCTTGTGCATTCTGTTGTGTTGTCCATCAACCATAGACTCATTCTGATGTGTGGTCCATCAACCATAGACTCATTCTGATGTGTTGTCCATCAACCATAGACTCATTCTGTTGTGTTGTCCATCAACCATAGACTCATTCTGATGTGTGGTCCATCAACCATAGACTCATTCTGATGTGTGGTCCATCAACCATAGACTCATTCTGATGTGTTGTCCATCAACCATAGACTCATTCTGATGTCTGGTCCATCAACCATAGACTCATTCTGTTGTGTGGTCCATCAACCATAGACTCATTCTGTCGTGTGGTCCATCAACCACAGACTCATTCTGATGTGTTGTCCATCAACCATAGACTCATTCTGTTCAGAACAACCCAGGGTATAACACCAAGTCATCTGGTCCATCAACCATAGACTCATTCTGTCGTGTGGTCCATCAACCATAGACTCATTCTGATGTGTTGTCCATCAACCATAGACTCATTCTGTTCAGAACAACCCAGGGTATAACACCAAGTCATCTGGTCCATCAACCATAGACTCATTCTGTCGTGTGGTCCATCAACCATAGACTCATTCTGATGTGTGGTCCATCAACCATAGACTCATTCTGTCGTGTGGTCCATCAACCATAGACTCATTCTGATGTGTGGTCCATCAACCATAGACTCATTCTGATGTGTGGTCCATCAACCATAGACTCATTCTGATGTGTGGTCCATCAACCATAGACTCATTCTGATATCTGGTCCATCAACCATAGACTCATTCTGATGTGTGGTCCATCAACCACAGACTCATTCTGATGTGTGGTCCATCAACCACAGACTCATTCTGTTCAGAACAACCCAGGGTATAACACCAAGTCATCTGGTCCATCAACCATAGACTCATTCTGTCGTGTGGTCCATCAACCATAGACTCATTCTGATGTGTGGTCCATCAACCATAGACTCATTCTGTCGTGTGGTCCATCAACCATAGACTCATTCTGTCGTGTGGTCCATCAACCATAGACTCATTCTGATGTGTGGTCCATCAACCATAGACTCATTCTGTCGTGTGGTCCATCAACCATAGACTCATTCTGATGTGTGGTCCATCAACCATAGACTCATTCTGTCGTGTGGTCCATCAACCATAGACTCATTCTGTTGTCTGGTCCATCAACCATAGACTCATTCTGTTGTGTGGTCCATCAACCATAGACTCATTCTGATGTGTGGTCCATCAACCATAGACTCATTCTGTTGTCTGGTCCATCAACCATAGACTCATTCTGTTGTGTGGTCCATCAACCATAGACTCATTCTGATGTGTGGTCCATCAACCATAGACTCATTCTGATATCTGGTCCATCAACCATAGACTCATTCTGTGTGGTCCATCAACCATAGACTCATTCTGATGTCTGGTCCATCAACCATAGACTCATTCTGATGTGTGGTCCATCAACCATAGACTCATTCTGTTGTGTGGTCCATCAACCATAGACTCATTCTGTTGTGTGGTCCATCAACCATAGACTCATTCTGTTGTGTGGTCCATCAACCATAGACTCATTCTGTTGTGTGGTCCATCAACCATAGACTCATTCTGTTGTGTGGTCCATCAACCATAGACTCATTCTGTTCAGAACAACCCAGGGTATAACACCAAGTCATCTGGTCCATCAACCATAGACTCATTCTGATGTCTGGTCCATCAACCATAGACTCATTCTGATGTGTGGTCCATCAACCATAGACTCATTCTGTTGTGTGGTCCATCAACCATAGACTCATTATGTTCAGAACAACCCAGGGTATAACACCAAGTCATCTGGTCCATCAACCATAGACTCATTCTGTTGTGTGGTCCATCAACCATAGACTCATTCTGTTGTGTGGTCCATCAACCATAGACTCATTCTGTTGTGTGGTCCATCAACCATAGACTCATTCTGATGTGTGGTCCATCAACCATAGACTCATTCTGATGTCTGGTCCATCAACCATAGACTCATTCTGTTCAGAACAACCCAGGGTATAACATCAAGTCATCTGGTCCATCAACCATAGACTCATTCTGTTGTGTGGTCCATCAACCATAGACTCATTCTGATGTCTGGTCCATCAACCATAGGCTCATTCTGTTCAGAACAACCCAGGGTACAACACCAAGTCATCTGGTCCATCAACCATAGACTCATTCTGATGTCTGGTCCATCAACCATAGACTCATTATGTTCAGAACAACCCAGGGTATAACACCAAGTCATCTGGTCCATCAACCATAGACTCATTCTGATGTGTGGTCCATCAACCATAGACTCATTCTGTTGTGTGGTCCATCAACCATAGACTCATTCTGTTCAGAACAACCCAGGGTATAACACAGAGTCATCTGGTCCATCAACCATAGACTCATTCTGTTGTGTGGTCCATCAACCATAGACTCATTCTGATGTCTGGTCCATCAACCATAGGCTCATTCTGTTCAGAACAACCCAGGGTACAACACCAAGTCATCTGGTCCATCAACCATAGACTCATTCTGATGTCTGGTCCATCAACCATAGACTCATTATGTTCAGAACAACCCAGGGTATAACACCAAGTCATCTGGTCCATCAACCATAGACTCATTCTGATGTGTGGTCCATCAACCATAGACTCATTCTGTTGTGTGGTCCATCAACCATAGACTCATTCTGTTCAGAACAACCCAGGGTATAACACCAAGTCATCTGGTCCATCAACCATAGACTCATTCTGTTGTGTGGTCCATCAACCATAGACTCATTCTGATGTGTGGTCCATCAACCATAGACTCATTCTGTTGTGTGGTCCATCAACCATAGACTCATTCTGTTGTGTGGTCCATCAACCATAGACTCATTCTGTTCAGAACAACCCAGGGTATAACACCAAGTCATCTGGTCCATCAACCATAGACTCATTCTGATGTGTGGTCCATCAACCATAGACTCATTCTGTTGTGTGGTCCATCAACCATAGACTCATTCTGATGTGTGGTCCATCAACCATAGACTCATTCTGATGTGTGGTCCATCAACCATAGACTCATTCTGTTCAGAACAACCCAGGGTATAACATCAAGTCATCAGGTAACTGTAAATCAACCATAGCGATGATACACGTTGACACTGAAGTGCACATTTGGACTGACGGGTGTGTGGCTTTGCTTGTATGACATCAAAGCGGTATTTATTATAATCCTCAAAGTCTCATCTTTCAAAATATATTGAGTCATGTCCTGAATGTGAGTACGTGATTTACCTTCAGAGGTGAATGTATCAAACCAGTTGCTGTGATAAAAGTTTTAGACTGAAAGTGAAATGCTCGGTAAACAGCAGGTGTAGACTAACAGGTGTAGACTAACAGGTGTAGACTAACAGGTGTAGACTAACAGGTGTAGACAAACAGGTGTAGACTAACAGGTGTAGACTAACACGTGTAGACTAACAGTTGTAGACAAACAGGTGTAGACTAACAGGTGTAGACTAACAGGTGTAGACTAACAGGTGTAGACTAACAGGTGTAGACAAACAGGTGTAGACTAACAGGTGTAGACTAACAGGTGTAGACAAACAGGTGTAGACTAACAGGTGTAGACAAACAGGTGTAGACTAACAGGTGTAGACTAACAGGTGTAGACAAACAGGTGTAGACTAACAGGTGTAGACAAACAGGTGTAGACAAACAGGTGTAGACTAACAGGTGTAGACTAACAGGTGTAGAATAACAGGTGTAGACAAACAGGTGTAGACTAACAGGTGTAGACTAACAGGTGTAAACTAACAGGTGTAGACTAACAGTTGAAGACTAACAGGTGTAGACTAACAGGTGTAGACTAACAGGTGTAGACAAACAGGTGTAGACTAACAGGTGTAGACTAACAGGTGTAGACTAACAGGGAAATGCTTGGTAAACAACAGGTGTAGACTAACAGGTGTAGACTAACAGGTGTAGACTAACAGGTGTAGACTAACAGTTGAAGACTAACAGGTGTAGACTAACAGGTGTAGACAAACAGGTGTAGACTAACAGGGAAATGCTTGGTAAACAACAGGTGTAGACTAACAGGTGTAGACTAACAGGTGTAGACTAACACACTTGATTCATTAGTTCTCCAACAAACTTGATTCATTAGTTCTCCAACACACTTGATTCATTAGTTCTCCAACAAACTTGATTCATTAGTTCTCCAACGCACTTGATTCATTAGTTCTTCAACACACTTGATTCATTAGTTCTCCAACACACTTGATTCATTAGTTCTCCAACAAACTTGATTCATTAGTTCTTCAACACACTTGATTCATTAGTTCTCCAACACACTTGATTCATTAGTTCTCCAACACACTTGATTCATTAGTTCTCCAACAAACTTGATTCATTAGTTCTCCAACACACTTGATTCATTAGTTCTCCAACAAACTTGATTCATTAGTTCTCCAACACACTTGATTCATTAGTTCTCCAACAAACTTGATTCATTAGTTCTCCAACGCACTTGATTCATTAGTTCTCCAACACACTTGATTCATTAGTTCTCCAACACACTTGATTCATTAGTTCTCCAACACACTTGATTCATTAGTTCTCCAACAAACTTGATTCATTAGTTCTCCAACACACTTGATTCATTAGTTCTCCAACAAACTTGATTCATTAGTTCTCCAACGCACTTGATTCATTAGTTCTCCAACACACTTGATTCATTAGTTCTCCAACACACTTGATTCATTAGTTCTCCAACACACTTGATTCATTAGTTCTCCAACAAACTTGATTCATTAGTTCTCCAACACACTTGATGCAGAGAGAGAGATAGATGTAGAGAGAGAGCGAGAGAGAGAGACAGAGAGATAGATGTAGAGAGAGAGAGAGAGAGAGAGAGAGAGAGAGAGAGAGACAGAGAGAGAGAGAGAGATGCAGAGAGAGAGAGAGGGAGAGACAGAGGGAGATTCAGAGAGAGAGAGAGAACAGAGCTATCCAGGCCTGTGGATGGATGATAGAGTCATACAGCAGATACTTTAATCTCTGCCAGGTATTACAAAGTTGTGTGTGTACGTCTGCGTATGAGTCTCTGTGTGTCTTTGTCTGTGTGTGCCTATTGGAAAGCCAACCCTCAGTAAATATGTTGCCCCTGGTTACAATGGTCTTTAAAGGATTTCTGTCTACAATGAGAAATTAGGCCTCAGAAGACGGTTGGATAGAAATGCCTACTGGGAGAACGAGGAGAGAGATAGAGAGAGAGAGAGAAAGAGGAGAGAGAGAAAGAGATAGAGAGAGGGAGAGAAAGAGGAGAGAGAGAAAGAGATAGAGAGAGCGAGAGAGACCGAGAGAGAGAGAAATATATTTAAAAGAGAGAGAGAGATAGAGAGAGAGAGAGAGCGAGAGAGAGAGAGAGAGAGGAGAGAAAGAGATTGAAAGAGAGAGAGAAAGAGGAGAGAGAGAAAGAGGAGAGAGAGAAAGAGAGAAAGAGATTGAAAGAGAGAGAGAAAGCTAGAGAGAGAGAGAGAGGAGAGAGAGAGAGAGAGAAAGCTAGAGAGAGAGAGAGAGAGGAGAGACAGAGAGAGAGAGAAAGCTAGAGAGAGAGAGAGAGAGAGAGAGAGAGAGAGAGAGAGATAATAACACTGTTCTTTGCCTGTTCTGAAATGATGTGTAAATATCAACCAGTCACACAGATGTTTTGTCTCGTCCTTTTCTGTGGTTATTGGGACACAGAAAAGTAACATAGCTGTCTGTCTGTAGCTAGACTTGGTCTGTTTCTCTAACCTGTGTCCCAAACGGCACCCTGTTCCCTATACGTCTATATAACCCTACGGGCCACCGTCAAAAGTAGTGCACTAAATAGGGAATATAGGGTACTATTTGACATGCAATTTTTGTACACTCAGCGCGACCTCGACTCAGAGGAGTGGAACCGACAGAGAGCCTTTTCTCCACAGCTTTTCAATCTGTCCGACCGGCATATCTCTGCTATTTCAACAACTAGCTATCTCCTCAAACCCTGCAGATCTCTGTAAAGGTTTAAATTCACATGGGTGCGTTTTCCCCTCCCTCCCTCCCTCCCTCCCTCCCTCCCTCCCTCCCTCCCTCCCTCCCTCCCTCCCTCCCTCCCTCCCCACCTCCCTCCCTCCCTCCCTCCCTCCCCACCTCCCTCCCTCCCTCCCTCCCTCCCTGCCTCCCTCCCTCCCTGCCTCCCTCCCTCCCTCCCTCCCTCCCTCCCTCCCTCGCTACGCTTGAGATAAAGACAAATTGTGGATGTTTTTAGGACCCGATTTGTATTTGCCTTCTCTCATTGAAATATGAACATTTCTCTGCACAGAGAGAAACCACATCCTGGGTAACCGGCATATCTCTGCTATTTCAACAACTAGCTATCTCCTCAAACCCTGCAGATCTCTGTAAAGGTTTAAATTCACATGGGTGCGTTTTCCCCTCCCTCCCTCCCTCCCTCCCTCCCTCCCTCCCTCCCTCCCTCCCTCCCTCCCTCCCTCCCTCCCCACCTCCCTCCCTCCCTCCCTCCCTCCCTCCCTCCCTCCCCACCTCCCTCCCTCCCTCCCTGCCTCCCTCCCTCCCTGCCTCCCTCCCTCCCTCGCTACGCTTGAGATAAAGACAAATTGTGGATGTTTTTAGGACCCGATTTGTATTTGCCTTCTCTCATTGAAATATGAACATTTCTCTGCACAGAGAGAAACCACATCCTGGGTTAGAGTGTACTACAGTCATTTCTCTGCACAGAGAGAAACCACATCCTGGGTTAGAGTGTACTACAGTCATTTCTCTGCACAGAGAGAAACCACATCCTGGTTAGAGTGTACTACAGTCATTTCTCTGCACAGAGAGAAACCACATCCTGGTTAGAGTGTACTACAGTCATTTATCTGCACAGAGAGAAACCACATCCTGGGTTAGAGTGTACTACAGTCATTTCTCTGCACAGAGAGAAACCACATCCTGGTTAGAGTGTACTACAGTCATTTCTCTGCACAGAGAGAAACCACATCCTGGTTAGAGTGTACTACAGTCATTTCTCTGCACAGAGAGAAATCACATCCTGGTTAGAGTGTACTACAGTCATTTCTCTGCACAGAGAGAAACCACATCCTGGTTAGAGTGTACTACAGTCATTTCTCTGCACAGAGAGAAACCACATCCTGGGTTAGAGTGTACTACAGTCATTTCTCTGCACAGAGAGAAACCACATCCTGGTTAGAGTGTACTACAGTCATTTCTCTGCACATAGAGAAACCACATCCTGGTTAGAGTGTACTACAGTCATTTCTCTGCACAGAGAGAAACCACATCCTGGTTAGAGTGTACTACAGTCATTTCTCTGCACAGAGAGAAACCACATCCTGGTTAGAGTGTACTACAGTCATTTCTCTACACAGAGAGAAATCACATCCTGGTTAGAGTGTACTACAGTCATTTATCTACACAGAGAGAAACCACATCCTGGTTAGAGTGTACTAGAGTAATTTCTCTGCACAGAGAGAAACCACATCCTGGTTAGAGTGTACTACAGTAATTTCTCTACACAGAGAGAAACCACATCCTGGTTAGAGTGTACTGCAGTCATTTCTCCGCACAGAGAGAAACCACATCCTGTTTAGAGTGTACTACAGTCATTTCTCTGCACAGAGAGAAACCACATCCTGGTTAGAGTGTACTACAGTCATTTCTCTGCACAGAGAGAAACCACATCCTGGTTAGAGTGTACTACAGTCATTTCTCTGCACCGAGAGAAACCACATCCTGGTTAGAGTGTACTACAGTCATTTCTCTGCACAGAGAGAAACCACATCCTGGTTAGAGTGTACTACAGTCATGTCTCTGCACAGAGAGAAACCACATCCTGGTTAGAGTGTACTACAGTCATTTCTCTGCACAGAGAGAAACCACATCCTGGTTAGAGTGTACTACAGTCATTTCTCTGCACCGAGAGAAACCACATCCTGGTTAGAGTGTACTACAGTCATTTCTCTACACAGAGAGAAACCACATCCTGGTTAGAGTGTACTACAGTCATTTCTCTGCACAGAGAGAAACCACATCCTGGTTAGAGTGTACTACAGTCATTTCTCTACACAGAGAGAAACCACATCCTGGTTAGAGTGTACTACAGTCATTTCTCTGCACAGAGAGAAACCACATCCTGGTTAGAGTGTACTACAGTCATTTCTCTTCACAGAGAGAAACCACATCCTGGTTAGAGTGTACTACAGTAATTTCTCTGCACAGAGAGAAACCACATCCTGGTTAGAGTGTACTACAGTCATTTCTCTGCACAGAGAGAAACCACATCCTGGTTAGAGTGTACTACAGTCATTTCTCTGCACAGAGAGAAACCACATCCTGGTTAGAGTGTACTACAGTCATTTCTCTGCACAGAGAGAAACCACATCCTGGTTAGAGTGTACTACAGTCATTTCTCTGCACAGAGAGAAATCACATCCTGGTTAGAGTGTACTACAGTCATTTCTCTGCACTGCTGTGATGTTTGATCAATATGGTAATTCCGGTATTTTCTATGGTCCAACGAGTAGATGGATATTAAGGGGAGAGTTCAGAGGATCTCCCTGAAGTAACAGCCATCACATCACATCACAATATATAGCTGAGTTACAGCCAACACTGTGGCTATATAATATCTAGTGTATTTGGTGCTGGTGTAGCTGAGTTACAGCCAACACTGTGACTATAATATCTAGTGTATTTGGTGCTGGTGTTGTTGAGTTACAGCCAACACTGTGACTATAATATCTAGTGTATTTGGTGCTGGTGTAGCTGAGTTACAGCCAACACTGTGACTATAATATCTAGTGTATTTGGTGCTGGTGTAGCTGAGTTACAGCCAACACTGTGACTATAATATCTAGTGTATTTGGTGCTGGTGTTGTTGAGTTACAGCCAACACTGTGACTATAATATCTAGTGTATTTGGTGCTGGTGTAGCTGAGTTACAGCCAACACTGTGAATATAATATCTAGTGTATTTGGTGCTGGTGTAGCTGAGTTACAGCCAACACTGTGACTATAATATCTAGTGTATTTGGTGCTGGTGTAGCTGAGTTACAGCCAACACTGTGACTATAATATCTAGTGTATTTGGTGCTGGTGTAGCTGAGTTACAGCCAACACTGTGACTATAATATCTAGTGTATTTGGTGCTGGTGTAGCTGAGTTACAGCCAACACTGTGACTATAATATCTAGTGTATTTGGTGCTGGTGTAGCTGAGTTACAGCCAACACTGTGACTATAATATCTAGTGTATTTGGTGCTGGTGTGTCTGAGTTACAGCCAACACTGTGACTATAATATCTAGTGTATTTGGTGCTGGTGTAGCTGAGTTACAGCCAACACTGTGACTATAATATCTAGTGTATTTGGTGCTGGTTTAGATGAGTTACAGCCAACACTGTGACTATAGTTTCTAGTGTAATTGGTGCTGGTAGAGCTGAGTTACAGCCAACACTGTGACTATAGTATCTAGTGAAATTGGTGCTGGTAGAGCTGAGTTACAGCCAACACTGTGACTATAGCATCTAGTGTATTTGGTGCTGGTTTATCTCTATCACTGTGAGGCTGGAAGTCACAGTTAAACATTCCACGTATTCTCTCATGTAGCAGGCAGCAAATCAGGCTCTCCAATCCTCTCACTGGGTCTAGAGAGTTGACTTCTAGTGTGACTGTGTGCTATGATAGTAAAGCTGAGAGTCCTTGGGTATTTTCTTTGACTCTGCAGAGAAATCTCTCTCTCTCTCTCTCTCTCTCTCTCTCTGTCTCTCTCTATCTGTCTCTCTCTCTCTCTCTCTCTGTCTCTCTCTCTCTCTCTCTCTCTCTCTCTCTGTCTCTGTCTCTCTCTCTCTCTCTCTCTCTCTCTCTCTCTCTCTCTCTCTCTCTCTCTATCTCTCTCTCTCTCTGTCTCTCTCCCTCTCTCTCTCTGCCTGCGTGTGTTGAGCCAGCAACTTAAAGGGGTTATCTTTGCTGTAAAGTTCCTTGGCTGAATAGGGCCCGTTAACACCGCCGTGGCGCGAGAGTAAAGTCTCTTTTTAAGAAAGAGGAATCTCTTTTAAAGGGAGAAAGCCTTCACCTTAACCCTTCAATGAACTGATCTGGGATGCTGAGCCCTGAGATAGTCACTAATCCAGACCATGTGGGCTACTGCTGTGCTGGGGATCAGCGTCTCTCTCTCTTTCTCTCTCTGTGTGTGAGAGAGTGGCTCTGCTTAATAGAGCTCCTGAGATGCCAAAGAGACAGAGAGACACAGGGAGAGACAGAGCGAAACAGAGAGAGACAGAGAGAGAGAGACAGAGGGAGACAGAGAGAGAGAGAGACAGAGAGAGAGACAGAGAGACACAGAGAAAGACAGAGAGAGAGACAGAGAGAGAGACAGAGAGAGACCGAGAGAGACAGGGAGAGACAGAGAGAGAGAGACAGAGAGAGAGACAGAGAGAGACAGAGAGAGCCAGAGAGAGACAGAGAGAGAGAAACAGAGAGAGACAGAGAGAGAGACAGAGAGAGACAGAGAGAGAGAGAGACAGAGAGAGACAGAGAGACAGGGAGAGGGGGAGAGAGGGAGAAAGGGAGAGAGAGGAGAGACAGGGAGAGGGGGAGAGAGGGAGAAAGGGAGAGAGAGGAGAGACAGGGAGAGGGGGAGAGAGGGAGAAAGGGAGAGAGCAGAGAGAGACAGGGAGAGGGGGAGAGGGGGAGAGAGGGAGAAAGGGAGAGAGCAGAGAGAGACAGAGAGAGGGGGAGAGAGGGAGAAAGGGAGAGAGCAGAGAGAGACAGTGAGAGGGGGAGAGAGGGAGAAAGGGAGAGAGCAGAGAGAGACAGGGAGAGGGGGAGAGGGGGAGAGAGGGAGAAAGGGAGAGAGCAGAGAGAGACAGAGAGAGGGGGAGAGGGGGAGAGAGGGAGAAAGGGAGAGAGCAGAGAGAGACAGAGAGAGGGGGAGAGAGCAGAGAGAGAGAGAGAGACAGAGAGAGACAGTGAGAGGGGGAGAGAGGGAGAAAGGGAGAGAGCAGAGAGAGACAGAGAGAGGGGGAGAGAGCAGAGAGAGAGAGAGAGACAGAGAGAGACAGTGAGAGGGGGAGAGGGGGAGAGAGAGAGAAAGGGAGAGAGCAGAGAGAGACAGAGAGAGACAGAGAGAGGGGGAGAGAGAGAGAGCAGAGAGAGAGAGAGAGAGACAGAGAGAGACAGAGAGAGACATTGTAAATAATATGAATTACCAGTAAAGAAAAAAGTGTAGTCTCGTTTGTTTCAGTTATTCATGAAATACTTTGAAATACAAAGTAAAACAAACAAACAAACAAACCTAAAAAACTAAAGTGATTGTATCTGTCCACATGTGGAGATAATTGAGGGTGTCGATTGTGTCTGAGGCCTCTATTGAAGGCCTCTATTAAAGGAGAGGATGAGACAGATGGGGGGATGACAGGTGGAGACAAGGTGAGAAGTAATCACACCGAGGCAGCACGGCATGCTGGGGAGGGACACACACACACGCACACACACACACACACACACACACACACACACATAAAATAAGAACGAGAAACTATCAAAAGGGACGTGTTACAGAGGAGGTGTAAAGAGAAGATGGTGGAGAGAGGAGAGGAAGAGGAGGAGATATGAAGAGAAGATGGTGGAGAGAGGAGAGGAAGAGGAGGAGATATGAAGAGAAGATGGTGGAGAGAGGAGAGGAAGAGGAGGAGAGGAGATGAGTGATGAAGGTGGAGAGGAAGAGGAGGAGAGGAGATATGAGTGATGAAGGTGGAGATGAAGAGGAGGAGAGGAGATATGAGTGATGAAGGTGGAGAGGAAGAGGAGGAGAGGAGATATGAGTGATGAAGGTGGAGATGAAGAGGAGGAGAGGAGATATGAGTGGGGAAAGGAAGTTAAAACCAGGACAACTGAAATCATGTGTTGAGGAAACAGATTCACAGCTCCTGTCAAGACCTAGGCTCCGTCCCAACATGGCACCTCGTTCCCTACCTTCCTGTTCTACGATAGTGCAACTATGGGCCCTGGTCAATGGTAGTGGACTATGTAGGGAATAGGGTGCCAGCCCTGGTCAATTGTAATGCACTATATTAGGGAATAGGGTGCCAGCCCTGGTCAATGGTAGTGGACTATATAGGGAATAGGGTGCCAGCCCTGGTCAATTGTAGTGGACTATATAGGGAATAGGGTGCCAGCCCTGGTCAATGGTAGTGCACTATATAGGGATTAGGGTGCCAGCCCTGGTCAATGGTAGTGCACTATATAGGGATTAGGGTGCCAGCCCTGGTCAATGGTAGTGCACTATATAGGGAATAGGGTGCCAGCCCTGGTCAATGGTAGTGCACTATATAGGGAATAGGGTGCCAGCCCTGGTCAATTGTAGTGGACTATATAGGGAATAGGGTGCCAGCCCTGGTCAATGGTATTGGACTATATAGGGAATAGGGTGCCAGCCCTGGTCAATGGTAGTGCACTATATAGGGAATAGGGTGCCAGCCCTGGTCAATGGTAGTGGACTATATAGGGAATAGGGTGCCAGCCCTGGTCAATGGTAGTGCACTATATAGGGAATAGGGTGCCGTTTGTGATGCACTAACTGTCAGCTATTTCCATCCATGATATCTGTCTCCCTGAAAACCCATTGTGACTTAAAAAGGCCTATTTCACACCTTTTCAGTGAGGACCAAATTAACAGCAATACCGGCACTTTGATTGACAGAAGCAACACTGCTCGCTGCCCGGGACACAGCCGTGGCGATCCTGCTCTGAGAAGAAGAAGAAGGGCGTGAAGAATGAAAGCACGGTTATTCAGCGAACACCTTCACGTGTTGCACTGGAGAAAATATCATTTATAATTCACCAGCCGTGGATTTAAATGTCACTCATTATGTCTGAGAACGGGGCTGATTGACAGTTGATATTCAGAATCAAGCCGACGTTTGGCAGAGGTCTTCTTCTCCTCGTCACCGTGCCAACGCTTCAGGCTTCAGGCGGTCCACCGAGGCCTGCATGGAACTGTATACCCTCTCCTCTCCTCTCCTCTCCTCTCCTCTCCTCTCCTCTCCTCTCCTCTCCTCTCCTCTCCTCTCCTCTCCTCTCCTCTTGTCCCTCCTCTCTTCCCAAGGCCAGTCATCCCTCCCTCCCTCCTCTCTTCCCAAGGCCAGTAATTCCTTCCTCCCTCCCTCTCACCATCCCTCCCTCCCTCCTCTCTTCCCAAGGCTACTCATCCCTCCTCTCCTCTCCTCCCTCCTCTTCTCCCTCCTCTACTCTCCTCCCTCCTCTCTTCCCAAGGCCAGTCATCCCTCCCTCCCTCCTCTCTTCCCAAGGCCAGTAATTCCTTCCTCCCTCCCTCTCACCATCCCTCCCTCCCTCCTCTCTTCCCAAGGCTACTCATCCCTCCTCCCTCTCCTCCCTCCTCTTCTCCCTCCTCTACTCTCCTCCCTCCTCTTCTCCCAAGGCCACTCATCCCTCCTCTCCTCTCATCCCTCCTCTCCTCCCTCCTCTACTCTTCTTTCTCCTCTCCTTTCCTCCCTCCACTTCTCCCTCCTCTCCTCCCTCTACTCTTCTCTCTCCTCCCCCTTTCCTCCCTCCACTTCTCCCTCCTCTCCTCCCTCTGTCCTCCCCCTCTCTCAGCGTATGCTGTGCAGGGTGATACCTCATCAGGATTGGGAAGGTGTTGATGTGAACGTCTGTCCAGTAACTCAACACAGCCTACTGGTTAAACTGGGTGGGAGTCATCAGATAACTCAACACAGCCTACTGGTTAAACTGTGTGGAGGTCCTCAGATAACTCAACACAGCCCACTGGTTAAACTGGGTAGTGGTCCTCAGATAACTCAACACAGCCTACTGATTAAACTGGGTGGGGTTGTCTATCACCAGTTCAGTCTGTCTCCCAAATGGCACTCTATTCTCTTTATAGTCCCCTACATTACCCTATTCCCTATATGCATATACCCAAGCTCTCCCTCTATCGCTCTCTCCCTGTCTCTGTCTCATTCTCTCATTTGGGACACGTACCCAGCTCCGTTCTACATAGCCATGGACCCAGGGGTACTGAACAATGAGATTAGACCTCCTGGGCCACCGTACCTCCTTTCCTCAGCCCCCCTCCCTACCCTCTGGCACTACCGGCTAATCCCCAATGCCACCCAGAGATCACTGAGCAGCTTGCAGAGCCCGTTTGTTGCTTACCGCTGTGGAATTCTGTTGCTGCTGCTGCTGTTAGGTGACAGTGACTCAGACACTCGGTGATTCCATTTTTAATCCAACTCCTCAGCAACAAGGCTGAGATTTTGCACGGCAGACAGTTTAACTGAATAAAACAGGATTTATGATGATGAAGGTGAAGAAACAACTACTTTTCATGAAAATATATATAAAATAGGCTGTCAGCAAAGAGATGTTTTGCGTGGATGGGATCACGTGCTGTTATCTCTGAATTAAACAATATTGAGTTTACCCCCGTCACCCCGTCTCACCCCGTCTCCCCGCGTCTCCCCCCGTCTCACCCCGTCTCCCCCCGTCTCACCCCGTCTCCCCCCGT
>NC_048571.1:34952114-34979614 GCF_013265735.2 Oncorhynchus mykiss
ATGGTAAACAGGTTCTGTAATAGATTGTTGAAACCCCCTGCCCAGGTTCCAGGCATACTGCCTATAGGATTCATGTGAAGATATGTTGAACCCCCTGCCCAGTTTCCAGGCATACTGCCTATAGGATTCTTGTGAAGATATGTTGAACCCCCTGCCCAGTTTCCAGGCATACTGCCTATAGGATTCATGTGAAGATATGTTGAACCCCCTGCCCAGTTTCCAGGCATACTGCCTATAGGATTCATGTGAAGATATGTTGAACCCCCTGCCCAGTTTCCAGGCATACTGCCTATAGGATTCATGTGAAGATATGTTGAAACCCCCCTGCCCAGTTTCCAGGCATACTGCCTATAGGATTCATGTGAAGATATGTTGAAACCCCCTGCCCAGTTTCCAGGCATACTGCCTATAAGATTCATGTGAAGATATGTTGAAACCCCCTGCCCAGTTTCCATGCATACTGCCTATAGGATTCATGTGAAGATACGTTGAACCCCCTGCCCAGTTTCCAGGCATACTGCCTATAGGATTCATGTGAAGATACGTTGAACCCCCTGCCCAGTTTCCAGGCATACTGCCTATAAGATTCATGTGAAGATATGTTGAAACCCCCTGCCCAGTTTCCAGGCATACTGCCTATATGATTAATGTGAAGATATGTTGAACCCCCTGCCCAGTTTCCAGGCATACTGCCTATAGGATTCATGTGAAGATATGTTGAACCCCCCTGCCCAGTTTCCAGGCATACTGCCTATAGGATTCATGTGAAGATATGTTGAACCCCCTGCCCAGTTTCCATGCATACTGCCTATAGGATTCATGTGAAGATATGTTGAACCCCCCTGCCCAGTTTCCAGGCATACTGCCTATAGGATTCATGTGAAGATATGTTGAACCCCCTGCCCAGTTTCCAGGCATACTGCCTATAGGATTCATGTGAAGATATGTTGAAACCCCCTTCCCAGTTTCCAGGCATACTTCCTATAGGATTCATGTGAAGATATGTTGAAACACCCTGCCCAGTTTCCAGGCATACTGCCTATAGGATTCATGTGAAGATATGTTGAAACACCCTGCCCAGTTTCCAGGCATACTGCCTATAGTGCATTCGAAGAGGTGCAGAGACAGTGAAGGGAAGTATTAAAGGCCCACTCCTGTCAAAAACAGTTTTTTCCTGTGTTTTAAATATTTTTTTTTTTTGGAAAATACTCTGAAATTGTAAGAAATTATGATAATTCCCTTTTAGTGTAAAATGCTGACATTTCAGCGTGTTTTTTTTGTAGGATGGAGTCCTGGTGACATCACCAATGGTGAAGATGAGTTCATAGACCAATAAGATTGATAAGTTCCAAACCTCTCTGCCAATCACAGCTAGTTTTCTAGCTAGTTTTTTTTTGACCTTTTTAGCATTTCTGTATTGTGTCCCTGGTCAAAAAGGGAATAGAATTCCATTTGGGACACAACCCAACGTATCTTTATCTAGTGGGAGGTGGTCATTTCAGCGTTGTGTCCCTGTGGGCCCTAGTCAAAAGTAGTGGGCGATTAGAATTCCATTTGGGACACAGGCCAACGTGTCTTTATCTAGTGGGAGGTGTTCATTTCAGCGTTGTGTCCCTGTGGGCCCCAGTCAAAAGTAGTGGGCGATTAGAATTCCATTTGGGACACAGGCCAACGTGTCTTTATCTAGTGGGAGGTGGTCATTTCATTTGAACACAGTGAGAATATTGGGGGACAGGGCATAATGAGAAATCAGAAGGACAACTGCTGGCCACAGCCCACTCAGTATTCCACAGTTGGTCTGGCATCCATCACTCTTAGCTGACAGGTCTAGGTGAACCGACACTGGCTGGTGTGTAGGAGGAAGGTGTGTGGCAGGTGTGTGTCTGTCTGTCTGTCTGTGTGTGTGTGTGTGTGTGTGTGTGTGTGTGTGTGTGTGTGTGTGTGTGTGTGTGTGTGTGTGTGTGTGTGTGTGTGTGTGTGTGTGTGTGTGTGTGTGGCAGGTAAGAGAGCGGGAGAATGACAAGGGGAGTGAGAGATGGAGAGTGGGAGGGAGTGGGGGAGAGAGAGTGATAGAGAGAGAGAGGGGGGTGAGAAGTGGAGAAATGGAGGGAGTGGGGGAGAGAGAGAGACAGAGAGAGAGAGAGGGGTGTGTGAGAGATGGAGAGAGGGAGATAGAAAGAGAGAGAGAGAGAGAGAGAGAGAGCGAGACACACAATCATATTGTAGGCTCAATAATGGATAGCACACATGTGCACCGACACACACACACACACAGAAACAATCTAACACACACACTTCTGGCTTAACACGGTCTTGTCCTGCTCTACAAAGGATGCTCTGCATTGCAGAAGAATGGAGGGTTTTCATCAGATTGATAATGTGTAGGAGACGGAGAATTAGGCAGCGAGACATCTAGCATCCCTCATTTCCACCAGAGCCTTTGAGTGATGTTGATCTGATGTGTGATCAGGGAGACGGGGTGAGACGGGGGGAGACGGGGTGAGACGGGGTGAGACGGGGGGAGACGGGGTGAGACGGGGGGAGACGGGATGAGACGGGGGGAGACGGGGGGAGACGGGGAGACGGAGAATTAGGCAGCGAGACATCTAGCATCCCTCATTTCCACCAGAGCCTTTTGAGTGATGTTGATCTGATGTGTGATCAGGGAGACGGGGTGAGATGGGGTGAAACGGGGTGAGACGGGGAGAGCCGGGACTGTTGTGGCTGGTGACAGTCATTGGTTAAGCTTTTGTTAGAAACGTTGGAAAACTGAAATCAGTTGAATCAGAGAACAACGGGTTTACTGTAATTAGTTATATTAGAGAACATTGGTTTACTGTAATTAGTTCTATCAGGGAACATTGGTTTACTGTAATTAGTTATATCAGGGAACATTGGTTTACTGTAATTAGTTCTATCAGAGAACATTGGTTTACTGTAATTAGTTCTATCAGGGAACATTGGTTTACTGTAATTAGTTCTATCAGGGAACATTGGTTTACTGTAATTAGTTCTATCAGGGAACATTGGTTTACTGTAATTAGTTATATCAGGGAACATTGGTTTACTGTAATTAGTTCTATCAGGGAACGTTGGTTTACTGTAATCAGTTCTATCAGAGAACATTGGTTTACTGTAATTAGTTATATCAGAGAACATTGCTTTACTGTAATTAGTTATATCAGAGAACATTGCTTTACTGTAATTAGTTCTATCAGGGAACGTTGGTTTACTGTAATCAGTTCTATCAGGGAACATTGGTTTACTGTAATCAGTTCTATCAGGGAACATTGGTTTACTGTAATTAGTTCTATCAGGGAACATTGGTTTACTGTAATTAGTTATATCAGAGAACATTGGTTTACTGTAATTAGTTATATCAGAGAACATTGCTTTACTGTAATTAGTTCTATCAGCGAACATTGGTTAATGCACTACTTTGGACCAGAGTCCTTTTCAAAAGTAGTGCACCAAATAGAGAATAGGGTACCATTTGGGACGAACGCCGAACTGAAACGTGAATATCTGAATTCTAGGCAGCCTGGCGTTGAGTCAAAACAAGGCATCTGAGAAACGTGCTTCTCCTTGAAGATTGGAGACTTTATATAAAAAAAAAAACTTATAATTTCGACACATAAAATAAATAACACAAGTCCAAATCTGACATCCGCCAACCAAAACCACTTCAACCATCCTCCCCCGTCGACATGAGCAAGAAGAGCCGTAAGTTAGCTGGTGTGAGAGGTCCTCTACCGTTTGAAGTTCTGGTGCGTCATTCTAGAACACATTACGGATTCTGACCAGCTCTCCGTCCTTCCTTCCTTTTTTAATACGGAGATAAAGCAGCCCGATTGGTGGAGAGGTTTCTCACACATCACCCCTTTCTCCCTGGTGGGTTAATTAATATGTATGTTTGTCCACCGCCTGAAACTATGCCTTTAGGCGTTCATGAAATGATCATGAGTTTGGAGCTGGGGCTTTCTGTTGGCACCATTGTCTAGTGCTACTATGTGTAAGTAGAGGGTGAGATTGAGGGTAAAATGGAACCCTATTCCCCATGTAAGTGCACTTCTTTTTACCAGAGCCTTATGGGATTCACTACGGGCCCTGGTAAAAAAGTAGGGTACTATATAGGCAATAGGGTGCTATTTTGGGACAACAAGTTGCTGTGTGCATGGACTGTGACCTAGCATTGCCTCATTAGCCTAATGAAACCAATCCCATAGATAAGGTGTATGAACCACAACCAGCAAAACAAGCAGGGAAAAACAACCAGATACTAACGAACCAATCCCATAGATAAGATGAATAAACCACGACCAGCAAAACAAGCAGGTGGAAACAACCAGACACTAAAGAACCAATCCCATAGATAAGATGAATAAACCACGACCAGCAAAACAAGCAGAGAAAAACAACCGGATACTAAAGAACCAATCCCATAGATATACCACAACCAGCAAAACAAGCAGGGAAAAACAACCAGATACTAAAGAACCAATCCCATAGATAAGATGAATAAACCACGACCAGCAAAACAAGCAGAGAAAAACAACCGGATACTAAAGAACCAATCCCATAGATAAGATGAATAAACCACGACCAGCAAAACAAGCAGAGAAAAACAACCGGATACTAAAGAACCAATCCCATAGATATACCACGACCAGCAAAACAAGCAGGGAAACACCCAGATACTAAAGAACCAATCACATAGATATACCATGACCAGCAAAACAAGCAGGGAAAAACAACCAGATACTAGCGAACCAATCCCATAGAAATACCACGACCAGCAAAACAAGCAGGGAAAAACAACCAGATACTAACGAACCAATCCCATAGATATACCACGACCAGCAAAACAAGCAGGGAAAAACAACCAGATACTAACGAACCAATCCCATAGATATACCACAACCAGCAAAACAAGCAAGTGGAAACAACCAGATGCTAAAGAACCAATCCCATAGATATACCACGACCAGCAAAACAAGCAGGTGGAAACAACCAGATACTAAAGAACCAATCCCATAGATAAGATGAATACACCACGACCAGCAAAACAAGCAGGTGGAATCAACCAGATACTAAAGAACCAATCCCATAGATAAACTATGACCAGCAAAACAAGCAGGGAAATACAACCAGATACTAAAGAACCAATCCCATAGATATACCACAACCAGCAAAACAAGCAGGTGGAAAGAACCAGATACTAAAGAACCAATCCCATACATAAAATGAATACACTACGACCAGCAAAACAAGCAGGGAAAAACAACCGGATACTAACGAACCAATCCCATAGATAAGATGAATAAACCACGACCAGCAAAACAAGCAGAGAAAAACAACCAGATACTAAAGAACCAATCCCATAGATATACCACAACCAGCAAAACAAGCAGGGAAAAACAACCAGATACTAAAGAACCAATCCCATAGATAAACCACGACCAGCAAAACAAGCAGGGAAAAACAACCAGATACTAACGAACCAATCCCATAGATATACCACGACCAGCAAAACAAGCAGGGAAAAACAACTAGATACTAAGGAACCAATCCCATAGATAAACTACGACCAGCAAAACAAGCAGGGAAAAACAACCAGGTACTAAAGAACCAATCCCCTAGATATACCACGACCAGCAAAACAAGCAGGGAAACCCAACCGTACACTAAAGCATTTCATCAAACACAGAACTGGTGGTGGGAGAAGACTGATCAATAACACCAGGAGAATGGCTGTGTGCACGGAGCTTCTTATTGGTCCATTCAGGGGGGAGAAGAAAAGCATTCCGGTTGCCCTGGGCAACAGTTGGCATTTAAATAGTCTTGAACACCCATAGCTTAGGAAAACAATCTGTCAATTAGGATCTGTTCTCTGAGGCCTTCTGGAAGAGAGTGTGTGTGTGTGTGTGTGTGTGTGTGTATGTGTGTGTGTGTGTGTGTGTGTGTGTGTGTGTGTGTGTGTGTGAGTCTCTTTGTGTGTGTGTGTGTGTGTGTGTGTGTGTGTGTGTGTGTGTGTGTGTGTGTGTGTGTGTGTGTGTGTGTGTGTGTGTGTGTGTCTGTGTGTCTGTGTGTGTGTGTGTGTGTGTGTCTGTTTGTATGTGTGAGTCTGTGTGTGTGAGTCTCTTTGTGTGTGTGTGTATGTGTGTGTGTGTGTGTGTGTGTGTGTGGTCCAGGAGGTGTAAAAGGTAGGTAGTTGTGATAATTACTGTTGTTCCTATATTCTCTCCTCCTCCTCCCTACAGGGCTCTGGTCCAAAGTAGTGTACTATATAGGGAATAGGGTTCTACAGGGCTCTGGTCTAAAGTTGTGCACTATATAGGGAATAGGGTTCTATAGGGCTCTGGTCTAAAGTAGTGCACTGTATATGGAATAGGGTTCTACAGGGCTCTGGTCCAAAGTAGTGTACTATAATAGGGAATAGGATTCTATAGGGCCCTGATCTAAAGTAGTGCACTATATAGGGAATAGGGTTCCATTTGGAACACAGAGGCTGGTGGGCGGTGGATCCCAGGGGACTGGCCTTGTCTAGACCGTCTCTTGTTCCCCTGTGTGTCGGGGGACTGAGCCCAAGGTGCTTTAAATGCCAAACGGGACATTCATTCAGACACAGAGGGACATGAGCTCAGGACTATTGGCTCTGCTTAAATACTAGTCTGTCTGTCTGCCTGCCTGCCTGCCTGCCTGCCTGCCTGCCTGCCTGCCTGCCTGCCTGCCAGGGTTGCCTGTCTGTCTGTGAATACCAGGGCTGTCTGTCTCTCTCAGACATGGGTTCAAATACTATTTCAAATATCTACATTTAATTAATAATCAAATAAAGTATATCTTTTGGGACTGTAGTATTATTTATTTATCAATTTCATCCACGGGATTTTTAGTGGTTCTGTTTTGGGTACTTGGTTTTGAGGAACTCATATAGCAATGTGGAGAACCATATCAATGTTCTCCCATTCATCTTCAGATAAGGATGTGGAGAACCATATCGATGTTCTCCCATTCATCTTCAGATAAGGATGTGGAGAACCATGTCGATGTTCTCCCATTCATCTTCAGATAAGGATGTGGAGAACCATATTGATGTTCTCCCATTCATCTTCAGATAAGGATGTGGAGAACCATATTGATGTTCTCCCATTCATCTTCAGATAAGGATGTGGAGAACCATGTCGATGTTCTCCCATTCATCTTCAGATAAGGATGTGGAGAACCATATCAATGTTCTCCCATTCATCTTCAGATAAGGATGTGGAGAACCATATCGATGTTCTCCCATTCATCTTCAGATAAGGATGTGGAGAACCATGTCGATGTTCTCCCATTCATCTTCAGATAAGGATGTGGAGAACCATATCGATGTTCTCCCATTCATCTTCAGATAAGGATGTGGAGAACCATGTTGATGTTCTCCCATTCATCTTCAGATAAGGATGTGGAGAACCATATCAATGTTCTCCCATTCATCTTCAGATAAGGATGTGGAGAACCATGTCGATGTTCAGATAAGGATGTGGAGAACCATATCAATGTTCTCCCATTCATCTTCAGATAAGGATGTGTAGAACCATGTCGATGTTCTCCCATTCATCTTCAGATAAGGATGTGGAGAACCATGTCGATGTTCTCCCATCCATTCCTTACAGAGCAATGTTTGATCTCATTACTGTTCATCTGTTACCTCTGAGGTCAGGGGTCAGGGTAGAAGAGAACATGGTAGAACACATTTAGCTTCATGTTCCTCTGTTCCTGATGAAGGGGTCGGGGTAGAAGAGAACATGATAGAACACATTTAGCTTCATGTTCCTCTGTTCCTGATGAAGGGGTCGGGGTAAAAGAGAACATGATAGAACACATTTAGCTTCATGTTCCTCTGTTCCTGATGAAGGGGTCGGGGTAAAAGAGAACACGAATTTAGACAAGCGTTTTCTTGTCACTCAGCCGTGCAGCTAGCCGCTCCATCACTGTGGAGGTGAGCGAGGCAAAAGTCCAAGTAATGACATCTTAATGAATGGCACCCTATTCCTTACAGGCCCTGGTCAAATGGCACCCTATTCCCTATGGGCCCCTGGTCAAATGGCACCCTATTCCCTATAGGCCCTGGTCAAATGGCACCCTATTCCCTATAGGCCCTGGTCAAATGGCACCCTATTCCCTAAAGAGTTCACTACTTTTAACCAGAGCCAATAGAGCATATAAGGGGGCAAAAGGGCACTATTTGGGATGTGGAAGTCTTTGCATGTGAAGACATGTGTTTTGTGGCTGGGTGTGGATAACCACTAAAACACTACTGGGACGATGCTTTAATGGTTCCTTCAATATTTAATGACCAAGACATGTTCTGTCGTCCCTTTTTCCCCCATTTTCACGGAGAGATGTGGTAAAAACAAGCTGACAATGTGTAGTATGTCGTGGACTGTTTTTACTGTGACAAGAGTTACAGGAAGTAAAACCCACTGTTATAACACTGGAACACTGTTAGAACACTAGAACACTGTTAGAACACTAGAACACTGTTAGAACACTAGAACACTGTTAGAACACTAGAATACTATTAGAACACTGGAACACTGTTAGAACACTGGAACACTGTTAAAACACTAGAACACTGTTAGAACACTGGAACACTAGAACACTAGAACACTATTAGAACACTAGAACACTGTTAGAACACTGGAACACTGTTAGAACACTAGAACACTGTTAAAACACTAGAACACTGTTAGAACACTGGAACACTAGAACACTAGAACACTGTTAGAACACTAGAACACTGTTAGAACACTGGAACACTGTTAGAACACTAGAACACTGTTAAAACACTAGAACACTGTTAGAACACTGGAACACTAGAACACTAGAACACTATTAGAACACTAGATCACTATTAGAACACTAGAACACTGTTAGAACACTGGAACACTGTTAGAACACTAGAGCACTGTTAGAACACTAGAACACTGTTAGAACACTAGAAAACTGTTAGAACACTAGAACACTGTTAGAACACTAGAACACTATTAGAACACTAGAACACTGTTAGAACACTAGAACACTATTAGAACACTAGAACACTATTAGAACACTAGAACACTGTTAGAACACTAGAACACTGTTAGAACACAGTGTTATTCATTTATCAGTTGAACTAAAGATAAACACCTTATAGAATACACTGGTTGGGGAAAAGTACCCTGGTAGTATTAGGGAATCCTGTTTGGTTGAAGAAAAGTACCCTGGTAATATTAGTGAATCCTGTTTGGTTGGGGAAAAGTTCCCTGGTAATCTTAGTAAATCCTGTTTGGTTGGGGAAAAGTACCCTGGTAATATTAGGGAATCCTGTTTGGTTGGGGAAAAGTACCCTGGTAATATTAGGGAATCCTGTAAATGTTGTTGTTTTGTAGTTCACCCGATGCAGATAGTAGATTGGTTCCAACTGGCCATCGAGCTTTTGTGGTTGAAGTCAACAAGAGGGCAGTGCATTGATGCTGTCAATTTATTGCTGGAAGCATTGTCCCCTCTGATGATGATGGTACAGCCCAGCCCAGGGTTGCCTCTGAAATCACACTCTATTTCCGATAGTGTCCCCCCTGCCAGTCAGCTACATGGTTCAGCCCAGCCCAGGGTTTTTTTCTGGAATTGCACTATATTTCCGATAGTGTCCCCTCTGCCAGTCAGCTACATGGTACAGCCCAGCCCAGGGTTCCCTTCCAAATGGCACCCTATTCCCTATGGGCCCTGGTCAAATGGCACCGTATTCCCTATGGGCCCTGGTCAAATGGCACCCTATTCCCTATAGGCCCTGGTCAAATGACACCCTATTCCCTATGGGCCCTGTTCAAATGGCACCCCATTCCCTATGGGCCCCTATTCAAATGGCCCCCTATTCCCTATGGGCCCCTGGTCAAATGGCACCCTATTCCCTATGGGCCCTGGTCAAATGGCACCCTATTCCCTATGGGCCCTGGTCAAATGGCACCCTATTCCCTATAGGCCCTGGTCAAATGGCACCCTATTCCCTATAGGCCCTGGTCAAATGGCACCCTGTATATTTTAAAGGCAGGCAGAGTCCTCTCTGCCAGTCAGCTACATGGTTCAGCCCAGGTTCAGTTGATCTGTACAACATGGTCAGGTGAAGTGGCCAGAGACAGAACGAGGCCTGGAATTGACAGCAGAGGAAACGTAGAGGACAGACAGCAACTCACTAAAGTTAAGGTTTGAATGTTTTTTTGTCAACACAGATTTGATTATATTTTTTATTGATATGACATTACATCATTACATAACACTAACAACAACAAAAACATAACAACCAACAATACAGTGTAGTGGGCTCCAGGGTAACTGGGTATTGTCTGCTGTCATGGTATCCAGGGTAACTGGGCCCTGTCTGGTGTCATGGTATCCAGGGTAACTGGGTATTGTCTGGTGTCATGGAATCCAGGGTAACTGGGTATTGTCTGGTGTCATGGTATCCAGGGTAACTGGGCCCTGTCTGGTGTAGTGGGCTCCAGGGAAACTGGGCCCTGTCTGGTGTAGAGTCCTCCAGGGAAACTGGACCCTGTCTGGTGTCGTGGGCTCCAGGGTAACTGGGCCCTGTCTGGTGTAGTGTCCTCCAGGGTAACTGGGCCTGTCTGGTATCCTCCAGGGTAACTGGGCCCTGTCTGGTGTAGTGGTTTCCAGGGTAACTGGGCCCTGTCTGGTGTAGTGTCCTCCAGGGTAACTGGGCCCTTTCTGGTGTAGTGGTTTCCAGGGTAACTGGGCCCTGTCTGGTGTAGTGTCCTCCAGGGTAACTGGGCCCTGTCTGGTGTAGTGGGCTCCAGGGTAACTGGGCCCTGTCTGGTGTAGTGTCCTCCAGGGTAACTGGGCCCTGTCTGGTGTAGTGTCCTCCAGAGTAACTGGGCCCTGTCTGGTGTAGTGTCCTCCAGAGTAACTGGGCCTGTCTGGTATCCTCCAGGGTAACTGGGCCCTGTCTGGTGTAGTGGTTTCCAGGGTAACTGGGCCCTGTCTGGTGTAGTGTCCTCCAGGGTAACTGGGCCCTGTCTGGTGTAGTGGTTTCCAGGGTAACTGGGCCCTGTCTGGTGTAGTGTC
Source organism: Oncorhynchus mykiss (assembly GCF_013265735.2). Classification (NCBI taxonomy): domain Eukaryota; kingdom Metazoa; phylum Chordata; class Actinopteri; order Salmoniformes; family Salmonidae; genus Oncorhynchus; species Oncorhynchus mykiss. Next base: position 34,963,215 of record NC_048571.1, read on the forward strand.
CTCCAGGGTAACTGGGCCCTGTCTGGTGTAGGTTCCTCCAGGGTAACTGGGCCCTGTCTGGTGTAGTGTCCTTCAGGGTAACTTTGCCCTGTCTGGTGTAGTGTCCTCCAGGGTAACTGGGCCCTGTCTGTTGTCGTAGGCTCCCGGGTAACAATCTGTATTAAATTAGCTAATGATCCCACAGCAGTTTGCTGGGTGCCAGGGTTTTAATTAAATAGTTCCCCCTATGACTGGAAATATTGGAAGGAGATGCAACATGCATCTCAAACGGCAACCTATTCCCTTTATAGTGCACTACTGTGGACCAGCTCTGGTGGTGCGCTATACAAAAGAAGTGGACTATGAAGGGACTTAAGGGAGCCATTTGGGACGGAGACTCACACAGTTACTTACTGTTGTTCCCATTCATATTTGTATCAATATAATAACTAGATAGTCATTGTACATGAACTACACTTGGTGGGACTTGCTATACCTATTTAAGTGATTTTTTTTTTGTGGTAGTGGTTAATTAACATTTAAAATGTTTGACTTTACTGTTTAACCCCGTGGAAGTCTAAAAACAATCCCCATCAAAATAAGTCAGTTTAATCTAGAGAGATGTCTGATGTACTTTTCATTTGGATGCGTATCAATCTACCACATCCTCCGATGTCACACTTCAGCATCTGAGGTGAAAGGTGACAGAACTAGAGAGGTGTTTGACAGACCAGGAGACAGCCCATCTGAGGTGAAAGGTGACAGAACTAGAGAGGTGTTTGACAGACCAGGAGACAGCCCATCTGAGGTGAAAGGTGACAGAACTAGAGAGGTGTTTGACAGACCATGAGACAGCCCATCTGAGGTGAAAGGTGACAGAACTAGAGAGGTGTTTGTCAGACCATGAGACAGCCCATCTGAGGTGAAAGGTGACAGAACTAGAGAGGTGTTTGTCAGACCATGAGACAGCCCATCTGAGGTGAAAGGTGACAGAACTAGAGAGGTGTTTGACAGACCAGGAGACAGCCCATCTGAGGTGAAAGGTGACAGAACTAGAGAGGTGTTTGACAGACCATGAGACAGCCCATCTGAGGTGAAAGGTGACAGAAATAGAGAGGTGTTTGTCAGACCATGAGACAGCCCATCTGAGGTGAAAGGTGACAGAACTAGAGAGGTGTTTGACAGACCAGGAGACAGCCCATCTGAGGTGAAAGGTGACAGAACTAGAGAGGTGTTTGTCAGACCATGAGACAGCCCATCTGAGGTGAAAGGTGACAGAACTAGAGAGGTGTTTGTCAGACCATGAGACAGCCCATCTGAGGTGAAAGGTGACAGAACTAGAGAGGTGTTTGACAGACCAGGAGACAGCCCATCTGAGGTGAAAGGTGACAGAACTAGAGAGGTGTTTGTCAGACCATGAGACAGCCCATCTGAGGTGAAAGGTGACAGAACTAGAGAGGTGTTTGTCAGACCAGGAGACAGCCCATCTGAGGTGAAAGGTGACAGAACTAGAGAGGTGTTTGTCAGACCATGAGACAGCCCATCTGAGGTGAAAGGTGACAGAACTAGAGAGGTGTTTGTCAGACCATGAGACAGCCCATCTGAGGTGAAAGGTGACAGAACTAGAGAGGTGTTTGTCAGACCATGAGACAGCCCATCTGAGGTGAAAGGTGACAGAAATAGAGAGGTGTTTGTCAGACCATGAGACAGCCCATCTGAGGTGAAAGGTGACAGAACTAGAGAGGTGTTTGTCAGACCATGAGACAGCCCATCTGAGGTGAAAGGTGACAGAACTAGAGAGGTGTTTGTCAGACCATGAGACAGCCCATCTGAGGTGAAAGGTGACAGAGTGGTGTTTGTCAGACCATGAGACAGCCCATCTGAGGTGAAAGGTGACAGAACTAGAGAGGTGTTTGTCAGACCATGAGACAGCCCATCTGAGGTGAAAGGTGACAGAACTAGAGAGGTGTTTGTCAGACCATGAGACAGCCCATCTGAGGTGAAAGGTGACAGAACTAGAGAGGTGTTTGTCAGACCATGAGACAGCCCATCTGAGGTGAAAGGTGACAGAACTAGAGTGGTGTTTGTCAGACAATGAGACAGCCCATCTGAGGTGAAAGGTGACAGAACTAGAGAGGTGTTTGTCAGACCATGAGACAGCCCATCTGAGGTGAAAGGTGACAGAACTAGAGAGGTGTTTGTCAGACCATGAGACAGCCCATCTGAGGTGAAAGGTGACAGAGTGCTGTTTGTCAAACCCATGAGCCTGTATCCTTCCCCTGTCTGTCTGTATGTGATATAAACCCATGAGCCTGTATCCTCCCCATGTCTGTCTGTATGTGGTATAAACCCTGTATCCTCCCCCTGTCTGTCTGTATGTGATATAAACCCATGAGCCTACATCTTTCCCCTGTCTGTCTGTATGTGATATTAACCCATGAGCCTGTACCCTCCCCCTGTCTGTCTGTATGTAGTATAAACCCATGAGCCTGTATCCTCCCCTGTCTGTCTGTATTTGATATAAACCCATGAGCCTGTATCCTTCCCCTGTCTGCCTGTATGTGATATAAACCCATGAGCCTGTATCCTTCCCCTGTCTGCCTGTATGTGATATAAACCCATGAGCCTGTATCCTTCCCCTGTCTGTCTGTATGTGATATAAACCCATGAGCCTGTATCCTCCCCTGTCTGTCTGTATGTGATATAAACCCATGAGCCTGTATCCTCCCCTGTCTGTCTGTATGTGATATAAACCCATGAGCCTGCATCCTTCCCCTGTCTGTCTGTATGTGATACAAACCCATGAGCCTACATCTTTCCCCTGTCTGTCTGTATGTGATATAAACCCATGAGCCTACATCTTTCCCCTGTCTGCCTGTATGTGATATGAACCCATGAGCCTGTATCCTTCCCCTGTCTGCCTGTATGTGATATAAACCCATGAGCCTGTATCCTTCCCCTGTCTGCCTGTATGTGATATGAACCCATGAGCCTGTATCCTTCCCCTGTCTGTCTGTATGTGATATAAACCCATGAGCCTACATCTTTCCCCTGTCTGCCTGTATGTGATATGAACCCATGAGCCTGTATCCTTCCCCTGTCTGCCTGTATGTGATATAAACCCATGAGCCTGTATCCTTCCCCTGTCTGTCTGTATGTGATATAAACCCATGAGCCTACATCTTTCCCCTGTCTGCCTGTATGTGATATAAACCCATGAGCCTGTATCCTTCCCCTGTCTGCCTGTATGTGATATAAACCCATGAGCCTGTATCCTTCCCCTGTCTGTCTGTATGTGATATAAACCCATGAGCCTGTATCCTTCCCCTGTCTGCCTGTATGTGATATGAACCCATGAGCCTGTATCCTTCCCCTGTCTGTCTGTATGTGATATAAACCCATGAGCCTGTATCCTTCCCCTGTCTGTCTGTATGTGATATAAACCCATGAGCCTACATCTTTCCCCTGTCTGCCTGTATGTGATATGAACCCATGAGCCTGTATCCTTCCCCTGTCTGCCTGTATGTGATATAAACCCATGAGCCTGTATCCTCCCCCTGTCTGTCTGTATGTGATATAAACCCATGAGCCTGCATCTTTCCCTTGTGATTCTTCCCTCTTCCGTTTCTTCTCCACATCCCAGAATGGAAAAATATGTTGATATTTCAATACTGTGGATGTAGACATATCTAAGATCACCCCCATGAGGCTTTCAGCTCCCCCTTTTTGAATTAGGACTGAGATTCATCAAATACTATGCAATTTTTATTTTCCTTAAAATCATGGCGAGCGAACGAGCAGCAGTAGAAAGAGTACTAGCAGAAGCTTGGCTTTGATTAAAGTACAGTAGAGATTCATTGAGTCTGTCTCGGCAGCTCCATAGCTCCAACGGCTGTGAGCAGCGTTTTAAATAGGAGTCCCATTTAGCAAAATATATCTTCTTTAATGAGAAGGTAATAATATCGACTTAATCTTTTATACAAGATAAAAAAAAAATTGGAGTCTAGAATATTATTTAATGGAAAAGACAGCTAACTTCCTGTTTAATGAGGAAGGAGAGGAAGGAAGTTGGAGTAATTTCACTTGACTCTAAAGGAACCAGTGTTGTTCAATGGTGACAGAATTACTTCTGTCCTTGTTCTCATTCAGTGTCTGATATCTATCTATCTATCTATCTATCTATCTATCTATCTATCTATCTATCTATCTGTCTATCTGTCTATCTGTCTATCTGTCTATCTGTCTATCTGTCTATCTGTCTGTCTGTCTGTCTGTCTGTCTGTCTGTCTGTCTGTCTGTCTGTCTGTCTGTCTGTCTGTCTGTCTGTCTGTCTGTCTGTCTGTCTGTCTGTCTGTCTGTCTGTCTGTCTGTCTGTCTGTCTGAATCCATGGTATGATAGTAGTTTAATATGTTTCAGTCTGAATCCATGTTATGATGGTAGTGAAATATGTTTCTGTCTGAATCCATGGTATGACAGTAGTTTAATATGTTTCAGTCTGAATCCATGGTATGACAGTAGTTTAATATGTTTCAGTCTGAATCCATGGTATGATAGTAGTGAAATATGTTTCAGTCTGAATCCATGGTATGACAGTAGTTTAATATGTTTCAGTCTGAATCCATGGTATGACGGTAGTTTAATATGTTTCAGTCTGAATCCATGGTATGACGGTAGTTTAATATGTTTCAGTCTGAATCCATGGTATGACAGTAGTTTAATATGTTTCAGTCTGAATCCATGGTATGATGGTAGTTTAATATGTTTCAGTCTGAATCCATGGTATGACGGTAGTTTAATATGTTTCAGTCTGAATCCATGGTATGATGGTAGTTTAATATGTTTCAGTCTGAATCCATGGTATGACGGTAGTTTAATATGTTTCAGTCTGAATCCATGGTATGACAGTAGTTTAATATGTTTCAGTCTGAATCCATGGTATGACAGTAGTTTAATATGTTTCAGTCTGAATCCATGGTATGACGGTAGTTTAATATGTTTCAGTCTGAATCCATGGTATGACAGTAGTTTAATATGTTTCAGTCTGAATCCATGGTATGACAGTAGTTTAATAAGTTTCAGTCTGAATCCATGGTATGACAGTAGTTTAATATGTTTCAGTCTGAATCCATGGTATGACGGTAGTTTAATATGTTTCAGTCTGAATCCATGGTATGACGGTAGTGTAATATGTTCCAGTCTGAATCCATGGTATGACAGTAGTTTAATATGTTTCAGTTTGAATCCATGGTATGACAGTAGTTTAATATGTTTCAGTCTGAATCCATGGTATGACAGTAGTTTAATATGTTTCAGTCTGAATCCATGGCATGACAGTAGTTTAATATGTTTCAGTCTGAATCCATGGTATGACAGTAGTTTAATATGTTTCAGTCTGAATCCATGGTATGACGGTAGTTTAATATGTTTCAGTCTGAATCCATGGTATGACGGTAGTGTAATATGTTCCAGTCTGAATCCATGGTATGACAGTAGTTTAATATGTTTCAGTTTGAATCCATGGTATGACAGTAGTTTAATATGTTTCAGTCTGAATCCATGGTATGACAGTAGTTTAATATGTTTCAGTCTGAATCCATGGCATGACAGTAGTTTAATATGTTCCAGTCTGAATCCATGGTATGACAGTAGTTTAATATGTTTCAGTCTGAATCCATGGTATGATGGTAGTGAAATATGTTTCAGTCTGAATCCATGGTATGACAGTAGTTTAATATGTTTCAGTCTGAATCCATGGTATGACAGTAGTTTAATATGTTTCAGTCTGAATCCATGGTATGACAGTAGTTTAATATGTTTCAGTCTGAATCCATGGTATGATGGTAGTTTAATATGTTTCAGTCTGAATCCATGGTATGACAGTAGTTTAATATGTTTCAGTCTGAATCCATGGTATGACAGTAGTTTAATATGTTTCAGTCTGAATCCATGGTATGACAGTAGTTTAATATGTTCCAGTCTGAATCCATGGTATGACAGTAGTTTAATATGTTTCAGTCTGAATCCATGGTATGACGGTAGTGAAATATGTTTCTGTCTGAATCCATGGTATGACAGTAGTTTAATATGTTTCAGTCAGAATCCATGGTATGATGGTAGTTTAATATGTTTCAGTCTGAATCCATGGTATGATGGTAGTTTAATATGTTTCAGTCTGAATCCATGGTATGATGGTAGTTTAATATGTTCCAGTCTGAATCCATGGTATGACAGTAGTTTAATATGTTTCAGTCTGAATCCATGGTATGATGGTAGTTTAATATGTTTCAGTCTGAATCCATGGTATGACGGTAGTTTAATATGTTTCAGTCTGAATCCATGGTATGATATTCATGTGATACACTACATGACAAAATGTGGACGCCAGCTCTTCGAACGTCTCATTCCAAAATCATGAGTATTAATATGGAGTTGGGTCCCCCATTTTTTGCTATAACAGCCTCCACTCTTCTGGGATGGCTTTCCACTAGATGTTGGAACATTGCTGCAGGGACTTGCTTCCATTCAGCTACAAGAGCATTAGTGAGGTTGGTACTGATGTTGGGGGTGTTTAGGCCTGGCTCGCAGTCAGACTTCCAATTCATGCCAAAGGTGTTTGATGGAGTTGAGGTCAGGGCTCTGTGCAGGCCAGTCAAGTTCTTCCACACCGATCTCGAAAAAACCTTTCTGTACGGACATCGCCTTCTGCCCAAGGGCATTGTCATGCTGAAACAGGAAACGACCTTCCCCAAACTGTTGCCAGAATCTTGGAAGCACAAAATAGTCTAGAATATCATTGTATAGTGTAGGGTTAAGATTTCTCTTCACTGGAAGTAAGGTGCCAAGCCCGAACCTCAAAAATCATTCCCAGACCATTATTCCTCCTCCACCAAACTTTACAGTTGGCACTATGCATTCGGGCAGGTAGCATTTTTCTGACGCTCCCAACTAATAGTTATTGTGCTGACGTTGCTTCCAGAGGCAGTTTGGAACTCAGTAGTGAATGTTGCAACCCGAGGACAGACTATTTTTACGCGCTTCAGCACTCGCCGGTCCCGTTCTGTGAGCTTTGTGTGGCCTACCACTTCGCGGGCTGAGCCGTTGTTGCTCCTAGACGTTTCCACTCCACAATAACAGCACTTACAGTTGACCTCAGGCAGCTCTAGCAGGGCAGAAATGCTACAAACGGACTTGTTGGAAAGGTGGCATCCTATGAAGGTGCACACGTTGAAAGTCACTGAGCTCTTCAGTAGGGACCATACTACTGACAATGTTTGTCTATGGAGATTGCATGGCGGTGTGCTCGATTGTATACACCTGTTAGCGACGAGTGTGGCTGAAAAGGTTGCTAGATCGAATCCTCGAGCTGACAAGGTAAAAAGATGTTGTCCTGCCCCTGAACAAGGCAGTTAACCCACCGTTCCTAGGCCGTGATTGTAAATAATAGTTTGTTCTTAACTGACTTTCCTAGTTTGAAAAATGACACTTAGTTGTATTGACTAAGGTCATGTTAGCAGGTGTGTGTGCGTTCACCCGTTCACCCGTTCACCCGTTCAGCTGCTGTGTGAGCAGGTGGAGGTTGGCAGTCACACTTGGAATCTGATAATTTATTGCCCTCAGCCTACAAGTGCAAATTAGTTTGAGCGAAATGTAACGCACACACACACACACACACAAACACACACACACACACACACACACACACACACACACACACACACACACACACACACACACACACACACACACACACACATACACACACACACACACACACACAAACACACACACACACACACGAAGCATCCAAAAACGATTTAATTGTTGAAGTAGGAACTCGGACAACTTTCTTTGTGTCCTGAGTTACAACACTGTCGTAATGCCATTGGCTATCTCTATGGAGAAACAGAGTGAAGGAGCACTAGTCTCTGTAGGGAGAAACAGAGTGAAGGAGCCCTAGTCTCTATGGAGACACAGAGTGAAGGAGCCCTAGTCTCTATGGAGAAACAGAGTGAAGGAGCCCTAGTCTCTATGGAGAAACAGAGTGAAGGAGCCCTAGTCTCTATGGAGAAACAGAGTGAAGGAGCCCTAGTCTCTATGGAGAAACAGAGTGAAGGAGCCCTAGTCTCTATGGAGAAACAGAGTGAAGGAGCCCTAGTCTCTATGGAGACACAGAGTGAAGGAGCCCTAGTCTCTATGGAGAAACAGAGTGAAAGAGCCCTAGTCTCTATGGAGAAACAGAGTGAAGGAGCCCTAGTCTCTATAGGGAGAAACAGAGTGAAGGAGCCCTAGTCTCTATAGGGAGAAACAGAGTGAAGGAGCCCTAGTCTCTATAGGGAGAAACAGAGAGAAGGAGCCCTAGTCTCTATAGGGAGAAACAGAGTGAAGGAGCCCTAGTCTCTATGGAGAAACAGAGTGAAGGAGCCCTAGTCTCTATGGAGAAACAGAGTGAAGGAGCCCTAGTCTCTATGGAGAAACAGAGTGAAGGAGCCCTAGTCTCTATGGAGAAACAGAGTGAAGGAGCCCTAGTCACTATGGAGAAACAGAGTGAAGGAGCCCTAGTCTCTATGGAGAAACAGAGTGAAGGAGCCCTGGTTTCTATGGAGAAACAGAGTGAAGGAGCCCTAGTCTCTATAGGGAGAAACAGAGTGAAGGAGCCCTAGTCTCTATAGGGAGAAACAGAGTGAAGGAGCCCTAGTCTCTATGGAGAAACAGAGGGAAGGAGCCCTAGTCTCGATGGAGAAACAGAGTGAAGGAGCCCTAGTCTCTATGGAGAAACAGAGTGAAGGAGCCCTAGTCTCTATGGAGAAACAGAGTGAAGGAGCCCTAGTCTCTATGGAGAAACAGAGTGAAGGAGCCCTAGTCTCTATGGAGAAACAGAGTGAAGGAGCCCTAGTCTCTATAGGGAGAAACAGAGTGAAGGAGCCCTAGTCTCTATAGGGAGAAACAGAGTGAAGGAGCCCTAGTCTCTATAGGGAGAAACAGAGAGAAGGAGCCAAAGTCTCTATAGGGAGAAACAGAGTGAAGGAGCCCTAGTCTCTATGGAGAAACAGAGTGAAGGAGCCCTAGTCTCTATGGAGAAACAGAGTGAAGGAGCCCTAGGCTCTATGGAGAAACAGAGTGAAGGAGCCCTAGTCTCTATGGAGACACAGAGTGAAGGAGCCCTAGTCTCTATGGAGACACAGAGTGAAGGAGGCCTAGTCTCTATGGAGAAACAGAGTGAAGGAGCCCTAGTCTCTATGGAGAAACAGAGTGAAGGAGCCCTAGTCTCTATGGAGAAAGAGAGTGAAGGAGCCCTAGTCTCTATGGAGAAACAGAGTGAAGGAGCCCTAGTCTCTATGGAGACACAGAGTGAAGGAGCCCTAGTCTCTATGGAGAAACAGAGTGAAGGAGCCCTAGTCTCTATGGAGAAACAGAGTGAAGGAGCCCTAGTCTCTATGGAGAAACTGAGTGAAGGAGCCCTAGTCTCTATGGAGACAGAGAGTGAAGGAGCCCTAGTCTCTATGGAGACACAGAGTGAAGGAGGCCTAGTCTCTATGGAGAAACAGAGTGAAGGAGCCCTAGTCTCTATGGAGAAACAGAGTGAAGGAGCCCTAGTCTCTATGGAGACACAGAGTGAAGGAGGCCTAGTCTCTATGGAGAAACAGAGTGAAGGAGCCCTAGTCTCTATGGAGAAACAGATTGAAGGAGCCCTAGTCTCTATGGAGAAACAGATTGAAGGAGCCCTAGTCTCTATAGAGACACAGAGTGAAGGAGCCCTAGTCTCTATGGAGAAACAGAGTGAAGGAGCCCTAGTCTCTATGGAGAAACAGAGTGAAGGAGCCCTAGTCTCTATAGGGAGAAACAGAGTGAAGGAGCCCTAGTCTCTATGGAGAAACAGAGTGAAAGAGCCCTAGTCTCTATGGAGAAACAGAGTGAAGGAGCCCTAGTCTCTATAGGGAGAAACAGAGTGAAGGAGCCCTAGTCTCTATAGGGAGAAACAGAGTGAAGGAGCCCTAGTCTCTATAGGGAGAAACAGAGAGAAGGAGCCCTAGTCTCTATAGGGAGAAACAGAGTGAAGGAGCCCTAGTCTCTATGGAGAAACAGAGTGAAGGAGCCCTAGTCTCTATGGAGAAACAGAGTGAAGGAGCCCTAGTCTCTATGGAGAAACAGAGTGAAGGAGCCCTAGTCTCTATGGAGAAACAGAGTGAAGGAGCCCTAGTCACTATGGAGAAACAGAGTGAAGGAGCCCTAGTCTCTATGGAGAAACAGAGTGAAGGAGCCCTAGTCTCTATGGAGAAACAGAGTGAAGGAGCCCTAGTCACTATGGAGAAACAGAGTGAAGGAGCCCTAGTCTCTATGGAGAAACAGAGTGAAGGAGCCCTGGTTTCTATGGAGAAACAGAGTGAAGGAGCCCTAGTCTCTATAGGGAGAAACAGAGTGAAGGAGCCCTAGTCTCTATAGGGAGAAACAGAGTGAAGGAGCCCTAGTCTCGATGGAGAAACAGAGTGAAGGAGCCCTAGTCTCTATGGAGAAACAGAGTGAAGGAGCCCTAGTCTCTATGGAGAAACAGAGTGAAGGAACCCTAGTCTCTATGTAGAAACAGAGTGAAGGAGCCCTAGTCTCTATGGAGAAACAGAGTGAAGGAGCCCTAGTCTCTATAGGGAGAAACAGAGTGAGGGAGCCCTAGTCTCTATGGAGAAACAGAGTGAAGGAGCCCTAGTCTCTATAGGGAGAAACAGAGTGAAGGAGCCCTAGTCTCTATAGGGAGAAACAGAGTGAAGGAGCCCTAGTCTCTATAGGGAGAAACATAGTGAAGGAGCACTAGTCTCTATAGGGAGAAACAGAGTGAAGGAGCACTAGTCTCTGTAGGGAGAAACAGAGTGAAGGAGCCCTAGTCTCTATGGAGAAACAGAGTGAAGGAGCCCTAGTCTCTATGGAGAAACAGAGTGAAGGAGCCCTAGTCTCTATAGGGAGAAACAGAGTGAAGGAGCACTAGTCTCTATGGAGAAACATATTGAAGGAGCCCTAGTCTCTATAGGGAGAAACAGAGTGAAGGAGCCCTAGTCTCTATGGAGAAACAGAGTGAAGGAGCCCTAGTCTCTATGGAGAAACAGAGTGAAGGAGCCCTGGTTTCTATGGAGAAACAGAGAGAAGGAGCCCTAGTCTCTATAGGGAGAAACAGAGTGAAGGAGCCCTAGTCTCTATGGAGAAACAGAGTGAAGGAGCCCTAGTCTCTATGGAGAAACAGAGTGAAGGAGCCCTAGTCTCTATGGAGAAACAGAGTGAAGGAGCCCTAGTCTCTATGGAGAAACAGAGTGAAGGAGCCCTAGTCACTATGGAGAAACAGAGTGAAGGAGCCCTAGTCTCTATGGAGAAACAGAGTGAAGGAGCCCTGGTTTCTATGGAGAAACAGAGTGAAGTAGCCCTAGTCTCTATAGGGAGAAACAGAGTGAAGGAGCCCTAGTCTCTATAGGGAGAAACAGAGTGAAGGAGCCCTAGTCTCTATGGAGAAACAGAGGGAAGGAGCCCTAGTCTCGATGGAGAAACAGAGTGAAGGAGCCCTAGTCTCTATGGAGAAACAGAGTGAAGGAGCCCTAGTCTCTATGGAGAAACAGAGTGAAGGAACCCTAGTCTCTATGTAGAAACAGAGTGAAGGAGACCTAGTCTCTATGGAGAAACAGAGTGAAGGAGCCCTAGTCTCTATAGGGAGAAACAGAGTGAGGGAGCCCTAGTCTCTATGGAGAAACAGAGTGAAGGAGCCCTAGTCTCTATAGGGAGAAACAGAGTGAAGGAGCCCTAGTCTCTATAGGGAGAAACAGAGTGAAGGAGCCCTAGTCTCTATAGGGAGAAACAGAGTGAAGGAGCCCTAGTCTCTATGGAGAAACAGAGTGAAGAAGCCCTAGTCTCTATAGGGAGAAACATAGTGAAGGAGCACTAGTCTCTATAGGGAGAAACAGAGTGAAGGAGCACTAGTCTCTGTAGGGAGAAACAGAGTGAAGGAGCCCTAGTCTCTATGGAGAAACAGAGTGAAGGAGCCCTAGTCTCTATGGAGAAACAGAGTGAAGGAGCCCTAGTCTCTATAGGGAGAAACAGAGTGAAGGAGCACTAGTCTCTATGGAGAAACATATTGAAGGAGCCCTAGTCTCTATAGGGAGAAACAGAGTGAAGGAGCCCTAGTCTCTATGGAGAAACAGAGTGAAGGAGCCCTAGTCTCTATGGAGAAACAGAGTGAAGGAGCCCTAGTCTCTATAGGGAGAAACAGAGTGAAGGAGCCCTGGTCTCTATGGAGAAACAAAGTGAAGGAGCCCTAGTCTCTACGGAGAAACAGAGTGAAGGAGCCCTAGTCTCTATGGAGAAACAGAGTGAAGGAGCCCTAGTCTCTATGGAGAAACAGAGTGAAGGAGCCCTAGTCTCTATGGAGAAACAGAGTGAAGGAGCCCTAGTCTCTATAGGGAGAAACAGAGTGAAGGAGCCCTAGTCTCTATGGAGAAACAGAGTGAAGGAGCCCTAGTCTCTATAGGGAGAAACAGAGTGAAGGAGCCCTGGTCTCTATGGAGAAACAGAGTGAAGGAGCCCTAGTCTCTGTAGGGAGAAACAGAGTGAAGGAGCCTTGGTCTCTATGGAGAAACAGAGTGAAGGAGCCCTAGTCTCTATGGAGCAACAGAGTGAAGGAGCCCTAGTCTCTATGGAGAAACAGAGTGAAGGAGCCCTAGTCTCTATGGAGAAACAGAGTGAAGGAGCCCTAGTCTCTATGGAGAAACAGAGTGAAGGAGCCCTAGTCTCTATAGGGAGAAACAGAGTGAAGGAGCCCTAGTCTCTATGGAGAAACAGAGTGAAGGAGCCCTAGTCTCTATAGGGAGAAACAGAGTGAAGGAGCCCTGGTCTCTATGGAGAAACAGAGTGAAGGAGCCCTAGTCTCTGTAGGGAGAAACAGAGTGAAGGAGCCTTGGTCTCTATGGAGAAACAGAGTGAAGGAGCCCTAGTCTCTATGGAGCAACAGAGTGAAGGAGCCCTAGTCTCTATGGAGAAACAGAGTGAAGGAGCCCTAGTCTCTATAGGGAGAAACAGAGTGAAGGAGCCCTGGTCTCTATGGAGAAACAGAGTGAAGGAGCCATAGTCTCTGTAGGAAGAAGCAGAGTGAAGGAGCCCTAGTCTCTATAGGGAGAAAAAGAGTGAAGGAGCCCTAGTCTCTATGGAGAAACAGAGAGAAGGAGCCCTAGTCTCTATAGGGAGAAACAGAGTGAAGGAGCCCTAGTCTCTATGGAGAAACAGAGTGAAGGAGCCCTAGTCTCTATAGACAGAGTGAGAGACAGAGACAGAGTGAAGGAGCCCTAGTCTCTATAGACAGAGTGATAGACAGAGACAGAGTGAAGGAGGTTGACCTGGTGTTTGGGAGCACAGGCTCTATAGACAGAGTGAGAGACAGAGACAGAGTGAAGGAGGTTGACCTGGTGTTTGGGAGCCCTAGTCTCTATAGACAGAGTGAAGGAGGTTGACCTGGTGTTTGGGAGCACAGGCTCTAACGTTGAAAACGGTGTTGAAATTCCTCAGAACAAGACGGATCAAAGACCAAAGCAACAGATTTAGCTCAGACCCCAGATCTAATGTGTTGTGTTTGAAAGGCGCTGCAGGGGGGCCTTGGATTTAAGCCTCAACCACGCTTCTGGGCTACTTTAAGGATTATTGTAGACATGTTTGGTTCTAAGTCTCCTAGTTTCTTCTTTGACAATTGTTTTGTCTTATTTTTAACTCTTTTATGAAGTTAATAGACCGACAAAATATTTTACAAGTGCTTTTTCTATACAACACCTTTATTTTTGTTCAAGAATGGTTTTGGCCTTTATCATACTGTCTTACGAAAGACTTCACGAACTTGTGTCTTCGTCTTCTCTGTCTCCTGTTGTTGTGCTGGTCCTGGCTTGGGGCTGTTTCTTCTCTGTCTCCTGTTGTTGTGCTGGTCCTGGCTTGGGGCTGTTTCTTCTCTGTCTCCTGTTGTTGTGCTGGTCCTGGCTTGGGGCTGTGTCATACCGCCTTACGAATGACTTCACTAACTTCTGTCTTCGTCTTCTCTGTCTCCTGTTGTTGTGCTGGACCTGGCTTGGGGCTGTGTCATACCGCCTTATGAATGACTTCACTAACTTGTGTCTTTGTCTTCTCTGTCTCCTGTTGTTGTGCTGGTCCTGGCTTGGGGCTGTGTCATAGCGCCTTACGAATGACTTCACTAACTTGTGTCTTTGTCTTCTCTGTCTCCTGTTGTTGTGCAGTTCACAACCATCTAGTTCACAACCGCTGTGGTACAGTTCACAACCATCTAGTTCACAACCATTTAGTTCACAACCATTTTGTTCACAACTATTTAGTTCACAACCATCTAGTTCACAACCATCTAGTTCACAACCATTTTGTTCACAACTATTTAGTTCACAACCATCTAGTTCACAACCATCTAGTTCACAACCATCTAGTTCACAACCATCTAGTTCACAACCATCTAGTTCACAAGCATTTAGTTCACAACCACTGTGGTACAGTTCACAACCATTTAGTTCACAACCACTGTGGTATAGTTCACAACCATTTAGTTCACAACCGCTGTGGTACAGTTCACAACCATCTAGTTCACAACCATTTAGTTCACAACCATTTAGTTCACAACCATCTAGTTCACAGCCATCTAGTTCACAACCATCTAGTTCACAACCATTTAGTTCGCAACCATTTAGTTCACAACCATCTAGTTCACAGCCATCTAGTTCACAACCATTTAGTTCACAACCATCTAGTTCACAACCGCTGTGGTACAGTTCACAACCATTCAGTTCACAATCATCTAGTTCACAACCACTGTGGTACAGTTCACAACCATCTAGTTCACAACCATCTAGTTCACAACCATCTAGTTCACAACCATCTAGTTCACAATCATCTAGTTCGCAACCATTTAGTTCACAACCATCTAGTTCACAACCATTTAGTTCACAGCCATCTAGTTCACAACCATCTAGTTCACAACCATCTAGTTCACAATCATCTAGTTCACAACCATTTAGTTCACAACCACCTAGTTCACAACCATTTAGTTCACAACCATCTAGTTCACAACCGCTGTGGTACAGTTCACAACCATTCAGTTCACAGCCATCTAGTTCACAACCATTTAGTTCACAACCATCTAGTTCACAACCATTTAGTTCACAGCCATCTAGTTCACAACCATTTAGTTCACAACCATCTAGTTCACAGCCATCTAGTTCACAACCATCTAGTTCACAACCATTTAGTTCACAACCACCTAGTTCACAACCATTTAGTTCACAACCATCTAGTTCACAACCGCTGTGGTACAGTTCACAACCATTCAGTTCACAGCCATCTAGTTCACAACCATTTAGTTCACAACCATTTAGTTCACAACCATCTAGTTCACAGCCATCTAGTTCACAACCATTTAGTTCACAACCATCTAGTTCACAACCGCTGTGGTACAGTTCACAACCATTCAGTTCACAATCATCTAGTTCACAGCCATCTAGTTCACAACCATTTAGTTCACAACCATTTAGTTCACAACCATCTAGTTCACAACCGCTGTGGTACAGTTCACAACCATCCAGTTCACAACCATCTAGTTCACAACCATCTAGTTCACAACCATTTAGTTCACAGCCATCTAGTTCACAACCATTCAGTTCACAACCATCTAGTTCACAACCATCTAGTTCACAGCCATCTAGTTCACAGCCATCTAGTTCACAACCATTTAGTTCACAACCATTTAGTTCACAGCCATCTAGTTCACAACCATCTAGTTCACAACCATCTAGTTCACAACCATTTAGTTCACAACCATCTAGTTCACAACCATTTAGTTCACAACCATCTAGTTCACAGCCATCTAGTTCACAACCATTTAGTTCACAACCATTTAGTTCACAGCCATCTAGTTCACAACCATCTAGTTCACAACCATCTAGTTCACAACCATTTAGTTCACAACCATCTAGTTCACAACCATCTAGTTCACAACCATCTAGTTCACAACCATCTAGTTCACAACCATCTAGTTCACAACCATTTAGTTCACAACCATTTAGTTCACAACCATCTAGTTCACAACCATTTAGTTCACAACCATTTAGTTCACAACCATCTAGTTCACAACCATCTAGTTCACAACCATTTAGTTCACAACCATTTTCTTCACAACAATTTAGTTCACAACCAATTAGTTCACAACCATTTAGTTCACAACCATCTAGTTCACAACCATTTAGTTCACAACCATTTTGTTCACAACCATCTAGTTCAACACCATCTAGTTCACAACCATCTAGTTCACAACCATCTAGTTCACAACCATTTAGTTCACAACCATTTTCTTCACAACAATTTAGTTCACAACCAATTAGTTCACAACCATTTAGTTCACAACCATCTAGTT
>NC_048571.1:34984614-34999614 GCF_013265735.2 Oncorhynchus mykiss
AGACACAGGACCTGGTAGTAGACCAGTGTCAACATGACTGAGAAGACACATGACCTGGTAGTAGACCAGTGTCAACATGACTGAGAAGACACATGACCTGGTAGTAGACCAGTGTCAACATGACTGAGAAGACACATGACCTGGTAGTAGACCAGTGTCAACCTGACTGAGAAGACACATGACCTGGTAGTAGACCAGTGTCAACCTGACTGAGAAGACACATGACCTGGTAGTAGACCAGTGTCAACATGACTGAGAAGACACAGGACCTGGTAGTAGACCAGTGTCAACATGACTGAGAAGACACATGTCCTGGTAATAGACCAGTGTCAACATGACTGAGAAGACACATGACCTGGTAGTAGACCAGTGTCAACCTGACTGAGAAGACACATGACCTGGTAGTAGACCAGTGTCAACATGACTGAGAAGACACAGGACCTGGTAGTAGACCAGTGTCAACATGACTGAGAAGACACATGACCTGGTAGTAGACCAGTGTCAACATGACTGAGAAGACACATGACCTGGTAGTAGACCAGTGTCAACATGACTGAGAAGACACATGACCTGGTAGTAGACCAGTGTCAACATGACTGAGAAGACACATGACCTGGTAGTAGACCAGTGTTAACATGACTGAGAAGACACATGACCTGGTAGTAGACCAGTGTTATTATGACTGAGAAGACACATGACCTGGTTGTAGACCAGTGTTAACATGACTGAGAAGACACATGACCTGGTAGTAGACCAGTGTTAACATGACTGAGAAGACACATGACCTGGTAGTAGACCAGTGTTATTATGACTGAGAAGACACATGACCTGGTTGTAGACCAGTGTTAACATGACTGAGAAGACACATGACCTGGTTGTAGACCAGAGAAGACACACTGAGAAGACACATGACCTGGTAGTAGACCAGTGTCAACATGACTGAGAAGACACATGACCTGGTAGTAGACCGGAGAAGACACACTGAGAAGACACGTGACCTGGTAGTAGACCAGTGTCAACCTGACTGAGAAGACACATGACCTGGTAGTAGACCAGTGTCAACATGACTGATAAGACACATGACCTGGTAGTAGACCAGTGTCAACATGACTGAGAAGACACATGACCTGGTAGTAGACCAGTGTCAACCTGACTGAGAAGACACATGACCTGGTAGTGGACCAGTGCATGACCTGGTAGTAGACCAGTGTCAACCTGACTGAGAAGACACATGACCTGGTAGTAGACCAGTGTCAACCAGACTGATAAGACACATGACCTGGTAGTAGACCAGTGTCAACCATACTGAGAAGACACACGACCTGGTATGAAAGACAAAACAAGATGGAAAATGTTATCGACATGACATTGCACTTTTCACTGGCTGTCCCTCAGGTTGTGGCAGGAGGACACATGATTGGCTGCCAAAACTACACATTTTTTCTTTTCACCCAATAAATATTATATGTTTTCCTTTATAGTTTCAAATTCTTTTTATTGAATTATGATTTTGTGAAATAAATATTATCTTAGGTCTGAGTGTTTGTCACAGTGTAATAGGAAATGCAGCTCTGTCTCTACCTCTCCCCTGGAGCAGAGTGAGCACAGCCTGTCCTCTCTGGGCAGCCAGGTTTGTCTGTGACGACCGGTCTCTATAGCCAGAATGTCCTCTCTGAGTCTGTATCTCTCTCTCTTCCCCATCTCTCTCTCTCTCTCTCTCTCTCTTCCCCATCTCTCTCTCTCTCTCTCTGTCTTTCTCTCTCTCTTCCCCATCTCTCTGTCTTTCTCTCTCTCTTCCCCCCATCTCTCTCTCTCTCTCTCTCTCTCTCTCTCACTCTCTCCCTCTGTCTTTCTCTCTCTTCCCTAGTATCTCTATCTCTCTCTCTCTCTCGCTCTCTCTCTCTCCCCCTCTGTCCCTCCTCGCTTTTCTTCCCCATCCAGTGTGTGTACCAGTCTATATATTTTGCCATGTAGCCACTCAGATTGGTGGCAGATTGTGTGTGTGTGTGTGTGTGTGTGTGTGTGGTGTGTGAGTAGCCATGTCTTAAAGAGTTCATCTTTAATCCTATCACTCTGCCCGTGTCTCCCCTGACATCTGCCGTCCTTTCTCTCTCTAGTTTGTCCAGTGGAGAGAGACAGACTAAGACGTTTGCCGGGCAACGCAATTATTACATCAATTATTTACTTCATTTTACATGTTAAGTTTACTTGGGTAGTGAGAGGCTGTGACGGGGATGACAGGTCAACGTGTTTACAGCAGGCTAGTGAGAGGCTGTGATGGGGATGACAGGTCAATGTGGCTAGTGAGAGGCTGTGATGGGGATGACAGGCCAATGTGGGTAGTGAGAGGCTGTGACGGGGACGACAGGTCAATGTGGGTAGTGAGAGGCTGTGATGGGGATGACAGGTCAATGTGGGTAGTGAGAGGCTGTGATGGGGATGACAGGTCAATGTGGGTAGTGAGAGGCTGTTATGGGGATGACAGGTCAATGTGGGTAGTGAGAGGCTGTGATTGGGATGACAGGTCAATGTGGGTAGTGAGAAGCTGTGATGGGGATGACAGGTCAATGTGGGTAGTGAGAGGCTGTGATGGGGACGACAGGTCAATGTGGGTAGTGAGAGGCTGTGATGGGGATGACAGGTCAATGTGGGTAGTGAGAGGCTGTGATGGGGATGACAGGTCAATGTGGGTAGTGAGAGGCTGTGATGGGGACGACAGGTCAATGTGGGTAGTGAGAGGCTGTGATGGGGATGACAGGTCAATGTGGGTAGTGAGAGGCTGTGATGGGGATGACAGGTCAATGTGGGTAGTGAGAGGCTGTGAGGGGGACTACAGGTCAATGTGGGTAGTGAGAGGCTGTGATGGGGAAGACAGGTCAATGTGGGTAGTGAGAGGCTGTGACGGGGAAGACAGGTCAATGTGGGTAGTGAGAGGCTGTGATGGGGAAGACAGGTCAACGTGTTTACAGCAGGCTAGTGAGAGGCTTTGTGTATCTCTTAACCCCCCCCCCCCTCATCTCCTCCTGAGGTCACTGAGCCACGGAACAGGATGTTGTAGAATGATGCCATTTAGACTTTGGCAGGATCCTGGTTCCCCCACCTGCTCAGTGGACCGTCTCTCTCTCCTTCCAACTCTCTATCTTTCTGTCTCTCCTCCATCCTTCCTTCCTCCCTCCTTCTCTCTCTCCTTCCAACTCTCTCATCTTTCTGTCTCTCCTCCATCCTTCCTTCCCTCCCTCCTTCTCTCTCTCTCTATATGAACCGTGGGATTTACACCAGATCGTAGAGCAGCGCCACATTCCAGAGGCCCTGTATACGAACCGTGGGATTTACATCAGATCATAGAGCAGCGCCACATTCCAGAGGCCCTGTATACGAACCGTGGGATTTACACTAGATCGTAGAGCAGCGCCACATTCCAGAGGCCCTGTATACGAACCGTGGGATTTACACCAGATCGTAGAGCAGCGCCACATTTCAGAAGCCCTGTATAAGAACCGTGGGATTTACACCAGAGATTCCTGTATTATATGTGTCACATGGACCCCTCTGCCTCCTCTCTGCCTCCTCTCTGCCTCCTCTCTGCCTCCTCTTCCCCCTCTCTACCTACTCTCTTCCTCCTCTGCCTCCTCTCTGCCTCCACTCTGCCTCCTCTCTGCCTCCTCTCTGCCTCCTCTCTGCCTCCTCTCTGCCTCCTCTCTGCCTTCTCTCTGCCTCTCTTGCAATCTCTGCAGCTCCCGGAACAGAGCAGGGAGCTGGGCTGGGAAGCAGGGGATAGAGGTGGTGGGGGTGTGGAGGGTGAAGATCGGGTACAGGCTTTTAGGCAATCTAAATATTTTAATGCCATATGGGATTGGGATTAAATGTAGGGGGGATCTGTGGATGTGGATACAGGCTTACAGTTGGTCTACATCCCAAATTACATCCTATGCCCTAGATAGTGCACTACTTTGGACCAGCCAAATGGCGCACTATGCCCTAGATAGTGCACTATTTTGGACCAGCCAGCTGACACACTATGCCCTAGATAGTGCACTACTTTGGACCAGCCAAATGGCACACTATGCCCTAGATAGTGCACTATTTTGGACCAGAGCCCGGGGCCATTTTGGGTTCCATTTGGGATGTAGATTTTACAGTGAGGTTAAACCTCTTGGCATGTGGCAAATCTTCCTCTTCTTAGTTCCTCTACGATGTATTCTTCTGAGGTTTGCTCAGTAATTTAATTTGAGGTAATTGTAGAGAGGATCTATAATTAAAGGGATTAAAAATGCCATTTATAGATGGGCCAGAGAAGTAGAGATGAAGAGGAAGCCTCTGGCTCCTTTGGCTCCTCCCCCTCCCTCCCTCACTCCCTTGTTCCCTCATTCCCTTCTTCCCCTACCTCCTTCCATCCTTCCCTCTTTTCCCTCCTTCCCTCACTCTCTCACTCACTCACTCACTCACTCCCTCCATCTTCTCTCCTTCCCTCTTTCCCTCTTTCCTCTTCCTCCCGCCTTCCCTCCTTCCCTCTTCCCCTTCCTTCCCCTCCCTCACTCCCTCCTTCCATCCTTCCCTCACTCCCTTCCTCCCATCTTCCCTCCTTCCCTTTTTCCCCTCCTTTCCTCCCTCCCTGACTCCTTCGTTCCCCCCTTCCCACCTTCCTTCCTATCATCATCCTCTCCTCTGCTTGTCCGACTCGTCTAATGTCACTTTATCTGACGTGATACAACCTTAAAGCTGCACTATGTAACATTCTGGTCGGCAAGAATGCACGCAGAAATGTGAGTTATATATCTGTCATTCTCATTGAAAGTCTAACAAGTGGTTAGATCTGTTCTATGCCATCTATTTCTGTACTTCCCATTTCTTAAGTTTAGATTTTGCATCTGGTACAAATGGTACATATGGTACAATGATTCTCTACACGATACATTGCTTGTTTTGTCAAACGAATTGAAATTAGGAGAACTATTAGAATTTGTGTCACCAGGAAATGGCAGAGTAATTCTTGCATGTTGCACCTTTAAAACCAGAACAAGAGACGACCTTTAAAACCAGAACAAGAGAGACAACCTTAAAACCAGAACAAGAGACAACCTTAAAACCAGAACAAGAGACGACCTTAAAACCAGAACAAGAGAGACAACCTTAAAACCAGAACAAGAGAGACAACCTTAAAACCAGAACAACAGACGACCTTAAAACCAGAACAAGAGAGACAACCTTAAAACCAGAACAAGAGACGACCTTAAAACCAGAACAAGAGACGACCTTAAAACCAGAACAAGAGAGACAACCTTAAAACCAGAACAACAGACGACCTTAAAACCAGAACAAGAGAGACAACCTTATAAAAACAGAACAAGAGAGACAACCTTAAAACCAGAACAAGAGAGACAACCTTAAAAACAGAACAAGAGAGACAACCTTAAAACCAGAACAAGAGAGACAACCTTAAAACCAGAACAAGAGAGACAACCTTAAAACCAGAACAAGAGAGACAACCTTAAATCCAGAACAAGAGACAACCTTAAAACCAGAACAAGAGACGACCTTAAAACCAGAACAAGAGAGACAACCTTAAAACCAGAACAAGAGAGACAACCTTAAAACCAGAACAAGAGAGACGACCTTAAAACCAGAACAAGAGAGACAACCTTAAAACCAGAACAAGAGATAGATAATGCAGTCCATTCTGAAAGTATTCAGACCCCATGACTTTTTCTTGGTTGTTTGCTTAAGATCGTTGTCCTGTTGCAAGGTGAACCTTCACCCCAGTCTGATGTCCTGAGCGCTCGGGAGCAGGTTTTCATCAAGGATCTCTCTGTACTTTGCTCCGTTCATCTTTCCCTCGATCCTGACTATCCTTCCAGTCTCTGTCGCTGAAAAACATCATCAAAGCATGATGTTGTCAATCTTGGTTTCATCAGACCAGAGAATCTTATTTGTCATGGTCTGAGAGTGCTTTAGGTGCATTTTCTCAAACTCCAAGCAGGCTGTCATGTGCCTTTTACTGAGGAGTGGCTTCCGTCTGGCCACTCTACCATAAAGGCCTGATTGGTGATGTGTTCTTGGGGATCTTCAATGCTGCAGAAATGTGTTGGTACCCTTCCCCAGATCTGTGCCTCAAAAACAATCAGGTCTATGGTCATTTCCTTCGACCTCGTGGCTTGGTTTTTGCTGTGTACCTTACATAGACAGGAGTGTGCCTTTCCAAATCATGTCCAATCAATTAAACTTTCCACAGGTGGACTCCAATCAAGTTGCAGAAACATCAAGGATGATAAATGAATACAGGATGCACCAGAGCTCAATTTCTAGTGTGAAAGCAAAGGTTCTGAATACATACAGTATGTAAAAAAAGGTATTTATCTTTTTAATTTTTTTTTTTAACACAATTGGAAACATTTCTACAATCCTGTTTTTTGCTTTTTCATTATAGGCTATTGTGATGTCATTATGGGGTATTGTGATGTCATTACGGGGTATTGTGATGTCACTATAAGTGTGTATTGTATTGTGTGTAGATTGATGGGGGAAACAAATCATCATTTTTTAGAATAAGGCTGTCATGTGACAACATTTGGAAAAAGGTCAAGATGTCTGAATACTTTCTGAAGGAACTGTCTCTTGCTACCATGGTAAATACCTGTCTCTTTGTGGGAAAAAAATCATCTTAATGATTTAGTCAGATCCCAGTTTGCCTATTCTACTTATTGCCCTGCCTACACTGAACAATGTATTTCATTTTTTAAATATAGCATTTTATTTGGAATGACGAGCCAGACGAAATTAAACGGCCATATGTGTATAACGAATATGAATTCAGACGCCTACAATGATTAAATATGAATGCATTGTATCTCTCATTAAATGTTTCAGTCATACGAAAGTTCAATTTATTTCGAAACTGATTCTCTAGCAGATTAGTGAGAATGTCTACACCCCATTGTTCAACAATGACCATTTCCCCTTTATTCAGATTACAACCTCTCACTCTAGCAGATTAGTGAGAATGTCTCACCCCATTGTTCAACAATGACCATTTCCCCTTTATTCAGATTACAACCTCTCACTCTAGCAGATTAGTGAGAATGTCTACACCCCATTGTTCAACAATGACCATTTCCCCTTTATTCAGATTACAACCTCTCACTCTAGCAGATTAGTGAGAATGTCTCACCCCATTGTTCAACAATGACCATTTCCCCTTTATTCAGATTACAACCTCTCACTCTAGCAGATTAGTGAGAATGTCTCACCCCATTGTTCAACAATGACCATTTCCCCTTTATTCAGATTACAACCTCTCACTCTAGCAGATTAGTGAGAATGTCTCACCCCATTGTTCAAAAATGACAATTTCCCCTTTATTCACATTACAACCTCTCCCTTTAGTAAATAATCTCCAAAATATCAGTGTTTTTTTTTTTTAAATAAGCCCTAGAAAGCTAGTTGACAGCACCAAGTCATTACAAAAATTACAGACAAACAACATGAAAAACTACAAGTAATCTAGTAAAAACCATTGAATTCACAAGAGTATAACACAGCAAATTAAAAACATTGACAGGTCAGGGAATCAACCTCAAAATGCTCAAAATACAATATATAATATTACTGTTAGTAAAAATGATCATCTTTAATTTACAATCTGTAGAATCGATCAGACTAGAAAGGTTCAGAACTTCTGTGAAACCTTACAGCGCAGCTAAAAATGTATGGCAGATAGAAATACAAACTGGATGGTGGTCAGAGATAGATGGGAGGGGTTGAGTGTTGCTGAAGGACTGGATGGTGTTCAGAGATAGATGGGAGGGGTTGAGTGTTGCTGAAGGACTGGATGGTGTTCAGAGATAGAAGGGAGGGGTTGACTGTTGCTGAAGGACTGGATGGTGTTCAGACATAGATGGGAGGGGTTGTGTGTTGCTGAAGGACTGGATGGTGTTCAGAGATAGAAGGGAGGGGTTGAGTGTTGCTGAAGGACTGGATGGTGTTCAGAGATAGAAGGGAGGGGTTGAGTGTTGCTGAAGGACTGGATGGTGTTCAGACATAGATGGGAGGGGTTGAGTGTTGCTGAAGTACTGGATGGTGGTCAGAGATAGATGGGAGGGGATGAGTGTTGCTGAAGGACTGGATGGTGGTCAGAGATAGATGAGAGGGGTTGAGTGTTGCTGAAGGACTGGATGGTGTTCAGAGATAGATGGGAGGGGTTGAGTGGAGCTGAAGGTTTGGACTGGATGGTGTTCAGAGATAGATGGGAGAGGTTGAGTGTAGCTGAAGGATGGGACTGGATGGTGTTAGGAGATAGATGGGATGGGGTTCAGGGTTGACTAAAGGGTGGGACTGGATGGTGTTAGGAGATAGTTGGGATGGGGTTCAGGGTTGCTGAAGGGTGGGACTGGATGGTGTTCAGAGATAGATGGGAGGGGTTAAGGGGAGCTGAAGGTTGGGACTGGATGGTGTTCAGAGATAGATGGGAGGGGTTAAGGGGAGCTGAAGGTTGGGACTGGATGGTGTTAGGAGATAGATGGGATGATCCCCCCCCCCCCCCCCCAGCAAATCCTTGATTCAGCCTTGTTCATCAGTAGATCTTCTTCACTCATAACATTAGTCTTCCTGATGAGGGAGGGGGGAATTCAGCCTTGTTCATCAGTAGATCTTCTTCAGTCATAACATTAGTCTTCCTGGTGAGGGGGGGGGGGGATTCAGCTTTGTTCATCAGTAGATCTTCTTCAGTCATAACATTAGTCTTCCTGATGAGGGGGGGGGGGGGGGGGAATTCAGCCTTGTTCATCAGTAGATCTCCTTCAGTCATAACATTAGTCCTCCTGATGAGGGGGGGGGGGGGGGGGGGGATTCAGAGTGTATCTCTGTGAACGTCTCATTCTGTCAACAACAACAAGTTTTCAGTCTCACCGCAGAATCAGACTCCAAAACCCTTTCGTTTTTTGAGTTTAGGGGCTTTAAAGGTCTGGGATGGACATGCAACATCTCCTACCATCCTCCTACCCTGTCCACCATGCTGTAGCATTACATAAACCTACTGGATGGTAATAGACATCCATCCTCCTACCCCGTCCACCATGCTGTAGCATTACATAAACCTACTGGATGGTAACAGACTTCCATCCTCCTAACCCCGTCCACCATGCTGTAGCATTACATAAACCTACTGGATGGTAATAGACGGTTTTGACGTTGTCTCCCTGTTCTACAGCTCTCCTGCTTATCTTGAGCGATCCCTCACCAGCCTCCTGAGTGGAGTGTCTGGCTCCCTGGCCTTCATTTCTGACGGTCTGGGGGTCAAGGGGGTCAAGGTCAGTGGGAGATGAGGGGTTCGGACAGGGCAGACGTTTGCTATCACACTATTTCACCTCAGCAGAGGTCCTTGACCCCATCGTGGTGTCAGATCAGCCTGCTGATGTTTGGACCAAAGACAATAACGGACTTTATACATCACATGTCCCCTGAATGGGAGTAGCAGGACTAGCAGGGGAGGGTGGCGTTTATAATTTGCTAGGCATTGCTCTGTCTTTTCTCTATTTTCTCTCTCTCTCTCTTTTCTTTTTCTCTCTTTTCTCTCTCTTTCCTCTGTCTCTCTCTTTTCTCTCTCTCTTTTTTTTCTCTCTCTCTTCTCTCTCTTTTCTCTCTCTTTCCTCCCTCCTCTCTCTCTTTCCTCTGTCTCTCTCTTTTCTCTCTCTCTTTTTTTTCTCTCTCTCTTCTCTCTCTTTTCTCTCTCTTTCCTCCCTCTCTTTCCTTTCTCTCTCTCTCTTCTCTCTCTTTTCTCTCTCTCTTCTCTCTCTTTTCTCTCTCTTTTCTCTCTCTTTCCTCCCTCTCTTTCCTTTCTCTCTCTCTCTCTTCTCTCTCTTTTCTCTCTCTTTCCTCTCTCCTCTCTCTCTTTCCTCTCTTTCCAAGACTGATTGCTGTATTGTCTTTGTGCAGTTGAATGATTCTCTCTCACACAAACACTCAAACACACACACACACACACACACACACACACTCAAACACACACACACACACACACACACACACACACACACACACACACACACACACACACACACACACACACACGCTTGGAACGCCTTCAACAGTTATTTCACACAGACTGCCATCTGATTATTCTTCCCCCGTGTTACATAATGACAACATGAAACAGTTTGCTAGGCGGAAACAGACACCGAAGACAATAACCCCAGAAGAAGACATACTGCTACATATTACTCTCCTCATGTGTTTCAAGACATTTCCAGACATCATCCCCCACTCATCCCCCAACCACAAAACAATCTCATAAACAATAAACACAATGAAGTAATTATAAAAAGACATGGGAAAAAAACATGATGTAGCAATTAAATACCAGTGGCTTTGTGAGAGTGGGCCAGCTGATCTAGCACCCTGCTCCTTCTCTGAGTGGGCCAGCTGATCTAGCACCCTGCTCTTTCTCTGAGTGGACCAGCTGATCTAGCACCCTGCTCCTTCTCTGAGTGGGCCAGCTGATCTAGCACCCTGCTCCTTCTTTGAGTGGGCGAGCTGATCTAGCACCCTGCTCCTTCTCTGAGTGGGCCAGCTGATCTAGCACCCTGCTCCTTCTCTGAGTGGGCCAGCTGATCTAGCACCCTGCTCCTTCTCTGAGTTGGCCAGCTGATCTAGCACCCTGCTCCTTCTCTGAGTGGGCCAGCTGATCTAGCACCCTGCTCCTTCTCTGAGTTGGCCAGCTGATCTAGCACCCTGCTCCTTCTCTGAGTGGGCCAGCTGATCTAGCACCCTGCTCCTTCTCTGAGTTGGCCAGCTGATCTAGCACCCTGCTCCTTCTCTGAGTGGGCCAGCTGATCTAGCACCCTGCTCCTTCTCTGAGTTGGACTGATACAACACTCACATCATCACTTTGGTGGGCCAGCTGATCTAGCACCCTGCTCCTTCTCTGAGTGGGCCAGCTGACCTAGCACCCTGCTCCTTCTCTGAGTGGGCCAGCTGACCTAGCCCCCTGCTCCTTCTCTGAGTGGGCCAGCTGATCTAGAACCCTGCTCCTTCTCTGAGTTGGCCAGCTGATCTAGCACCCTGCTACTTCTCTGAGTTGGCCAGCTGACCTAGCACCCTGCTCCTTCTCTGAGTGGGCCAGCTGATCTAGCACCCTGCTCCTTCTCTGAGTGGGCCAGCTGATCTAGCACCCTGCTCCTTCTCTGAGTTGGACTGATTAAAAACACTCACATCATCATCACATTGGTGGGCCAGCTGATCTAGCACCCTGCTCCTTCTCTGAGTTGGCCAGCTGATCTAGCACCCTGCTCCTTCTCTGAGTGGGCCAGCTTATCTAGCACCCTGCTCCTTCTCTCAGTGGGCCAGCTGATCTAGCACCCTGCTCCTTCTCTGAGTTGGCCAGCTGATCTAGCACCCTGCTCCTTCTCTGAGTGGGCCAGCTGATCTAGCACCCTGCTCCTTCTCTGAGTTGGCCAGCTGATCTAGCACCCTGCTCCTTCTCTGAGTGGGCCAGCTGATCTAGCACCCTGCTCCTTCTCTGAGTTGGCCAGCTGATCTAGCACCCTGCTCCTTCTCTGAGTGGGCCAGCTGATCTAGCACCCTGCTCCTTCTCTGAGTTGGACTGATACAACACTCACATCATCACTTTGGTGGGCCAGCTGATCTAGCACCCTGCTCCTTCTCTGAGTGGGCCAGCTGACCTAGCACCCTGCACCTTCTCTGAGTGGGCCAGCTGATCTAGCACCCTGCTCCTTCTCTGAGTTGGCCAGCTGATCTAGCACCCTGCTCCTTCTCTGAGTTGGCCAGCTGACCTAGCACCCTGCTCCTTCTCTGAGTGGGCCAGCTGATCTAGCACCCTGCTCCTTCTCTGAGTGGGCCAGCTGATCTAGCACCCTGCTCCTTCTCTGAGTTGGACTGATTAAAAACACTCACATCATCATCACTTTGGTGGGCCAGCTGATCTAGCACCCTGCTCCTTCTCTGAGTGGGCCAGCTGATCTAGCACCCTGCTCCTTCTCTGAGTTGGACTGGTGCAACACTCATATCATCACTTTGGTGGGCCAGCTGACCTAGCACCCTGCTCCTTCTCTGAGTTGGACTGATACAACACTCAGATCATCACTTTGTTGGGCCAGCTGACCTAGCACCCTGCTCCTTCTCTGAGTGGGCCAGCTGACCTAGCACCCTGCTCCTTCTCTGAGTTGGCCAGCTGACCTATAGCACCCTGCTCCTTCTCTGAGTTGGACTGATACAACACTCAGATCATCACTTTGGTGGGCCAGCTGACCTAGCACCCTGCTCCTTCTCTGAGTGGGCCAGCTGATCTAGCACCCTGCTCCTTCTCTGAGTGGGACTGATTAAAAACACTCATATCATCACTTTGGTGGGCCAGCTGATCTAGCACCCTGCTCCTTCTCTGAGTTGGACTGGTGCAACACTCATATCATCACTTTGGTGGGCCAGCTCATCTAGCACCCTGCTCCTTCTCTGAGTTGGACTGATTAAAAACACTCATATCATCACTTTGGTGGGCCAGCTGATCTAGCACCCTGCTCCTTCTCTGAGTTGGACTGGTGTAACACTCAAATCATCACTTTTGTGGACCAGCTCATCTAGCACCCTGCTCCTTCTCTGAGTTGGACTGGTGCAACACTCAAATCATTACTTTGGTGGGCCAGCTCATCTAGCACCCTGCTCTTTCTCTGAGTTGGACTGGTGCAACACTCAAATCATCATTTTGGTGGGCCAGCTCATCTAGCACCCTGCTCCTTCTCTGAGTTGTACTGGTGCAACACTCATATCATCACTTTGGTGGGCCAGCTGAACCAGCACCCTGCTCCTTCTCTGAGTGGGCCAGCTGACCTAGCACCCTGCTCCTTCTCTGAGTTGGACTGATACAACTCTCAGATCATCACTTTGGTGGGCCAGCTGACCCAGCACCCTGCTCCTTCTCTGAGTTGGCCAGCTGATCTAGCACCCTGCTCCTTCTCTGAGTTGGCCAGCTCATCTAGCACCCTTCTCCTTCTCTGAGTTGGACTGATTAAAAACACTCACATCATCACTTTGGTGGGCCAGCTGACCTAGCACCCTGCTCCTTCTCTGAGTTGGACTGGTGCAACACTCAGATCATCACTTTGGTGGGTCAGCTGATCTAGCACCCTGCTCCTTCTCTGAGTTGGACTGATACAACACTCAGATCATCACTTTGGTGGGCCAGCTGACCCAGCACCCTGCTCCTTCTCTGAGTGGGCCAGCTGACCTAGCACCCTGCTCCTTCTCTGAGTTGGACTGGTGCAACACTCATATCAACACTTTGGTGGGCCAGCTGACCTAGCACCCTGCTCCTTCTCTGAGTTGGACTGGTGCAACACTCATATCATCACTTTG
Source organism: Oncorhynchus mykiss (assembly GCF_013265735.2). NCBI lineage: Eukaryota > Metazoa > Chordata > Actinopteri > Salmoniformes > Salmonidae > Oncorhynchus > Oncorhynchus mykiss. The sequence continues at coordinate 34,997,974 of NC_048571.1, forward strand.
GTGGGCCAGCTGACCCAGCACCCTGCTCCTTCTCTGAGTGGGCCAGCTGACCTAGCACCCTGCTCCTTCTCTGAGTTGGACTGGTGTAACACTCATATCAACACTTTGGTGGGCCAGCTGACCTAGCACCCTGCTCCTTCTCTGAGTTGGACTGCTGCAACACTCATATCATCACTTTGGCGGGCCAGCTGACCTAGCACCCTGCTCCTTCTCTGAGTTGGACTGGTTAAAACCACTCATTGGATGTTTCAACTTTGGTAACAGCCGAACCCTCACCAAGGATGATTGTGATTGATGGTTTTGGATTTTGCGGTGTGTCTCCGACTTAACACAAAACACGAGAGAGAGAGAGGTTTTATTTATTTTTATTTATTGTTTATTTCACATTTGTATATTATCTACTTCACTTGCTTTGGCAACGTTAACACGTTTCCCATGCCAATAAAGCCCCGAGAGAGAGAGAGACAGACAGACAGACAGAGATACAGACAGACAGACAGACAGACAGAGATACAGACAGACAGACAGACAGACAGACAGACAGACAGACAGACAGACAGACAGACAGACAGACAGACAGACAGACAGACAGACAGACAGACAGAAAACAACATCGAGTCATAACAGTTTGAAGTAATGACCTGATGTTCTTTTTTTCACAACGACACATTCCCGAGCACCAATCAAAACAATCTAGAAGCATGGATTCCGATTGGTCAGATCAAGCGTTGAAAATAACTTATCACGAGTACTTCCTGTTTGAGTTTCTGCCTATAGGAAGGGAGGAGCAAGCATGTGGATGTTGTTGTTTTTATTGTTGTTTTGGTGTTCAGTTTGTTTACTCTCAGTCAAGTCAAAGGACAGCGCGGATGGCTGCTGTGTGTGTGTGTGTGTGTGTGTGTGTGTGTGTGCGTGTGCGTGCGTGCGTGCGTGTGTGCGTGCGTTGCGGTGCTGACAGAGGTGGACCCGAGCGAGCGTCAGCAGTAGATACCAACTTCTACTGCTGAGGTTGACATGAACCATCCTGAAGTGTAAGTCAGGTCACCTCAGAGCTGATTATTTGTCTGTCTGCCTCGTTCGCCTCTCTCTTCTGGACACAAGGCTTTCAGAGGATGGTGGGTCAACAGACCCACATAGCGGTAGGTGTGGCTTATTTCTGGGAGGGACTTGGATCTCCCTTCCTTTAATGTTTTTTAGGATACCACAGTGATATCAAACCTCGTTGACTATTGGGCTTCTAACGAAATTAATCTCCTCCGTCGGTCTGGGTAAAGAGATATTGTTTCACAGTGAGAAAGGCAGAGGGAGAAAAACTTTTGGCCAAGTGACATGAGGAGAAGATACGATGTACAAACCAACAGTAGCCTGCTTCGTCTTGCGATGAGGCGCAGAGCGTTGAGCCCACACAACAGTCTGTGAGAATATGTTATTGTCCACTGCCAATTTAAAATGTTTCAGTCTAAAAAAAAAATAGCGCTCCATATGTCGTGTTTGTTTAAAAAAACATGGTTTTGTAGAGGATTTATCCTTCTACCTCAGAACTGAGCTGCTGATTAAATACATGTTAAATAGCTAGGACAACTCAGTGACAACTCAGTGACAACTCAGTGACAACTCAGTGACAACTCAATGACAACTCAG
>NC_048571.1:35009614-35037114 GCF_013265735.2 Oncorhynchus mykiss
ACCTTCTCCTTATCTAATAGAATCACATTATACCTAGTGGTTAGAGTCTGCTTGATCTCAGCGGGCATACCTTCTCCTTATCTAATAGAATCACATTATACCTAGTGGTTAGAGTCTGCTTGATCTCAGCGGGCATACCTTCTCCTTATCTAATAGAATCACATTATACCTAGTGGTTAGAGTCTGCTTGATCTCAGCGGGCATACCTTCTCCTAATCAAATCACATTAGACCTAGTGGTTAGAGTCTGCTTGATCTCAGCAGGCATACCTTCTCCTTATCTAATAGAATCACATTATACCTAGTGGTTAGAGTCTGCTTGATCTCAGCAGGCATACCTTCTCCTTATCTAATAGAATCACATTATACCTAGTGGTTAGAGTCTGCTTGATCTCAGCAGGCATACCTTCTCCTTATCTAATAGAATCACATTATACCTAGTGGTTAGAGTCTGCTTGATCTCAGCGGGCATACCTTCTCCTTATCTAATAGAATCACATTATACCTAGTGGTTAGAGTCTGCTTGATCTCAGCGGGCATACCTTCTCCTTATCTAATAGAATCACATTATACCTAGTGGTTAGAGTCTGCTTGATCTCAGCGGGCATACCTTCTCCTTACCTAACCAAATCACATTATACCTAGTGGTTATAGTCTGCTTGATCTCAGCAGGCATACCTTCTCCTTACCTAATCACATCACATTATACCTAGTGGTTAGAGTCTGCTTGATCTCAGCAGGCATACCTTCTCCTAATCAAATCACATTATACCTAGTGGTTAGAGTCTGCTTGATCTCAGCAGGCATACCTTCTCCTAACCAAATCACATTATACCTAGTGGTTAGAGTCTGCTTGATCTCAGCAGGCATACCTTCTCCTAACCAAATCACATTAGACCTAGTGGTTAGAGTCTGCTTGATCTCAGCAGGCATACCTTCTCCTAACCAAATCACATTATACCTAGTGGTTAGAGTCTGCTTGATCTCAGCAGGCATACCTTCTCCTAACCAAATCACATTATACCTAGTGGTTAGAGTCTGCTTGATCTCAGCAGGCATACCTTCTCCTAACCAAATCACATTATACCTAGTGGTTAGAGTCTGCTTGATCTCAGCAGGCATACCTTCTCCTAATCAAATCACATTAGACCTAGTGGTTAGAGTCTGCTTGATCTCAGCAGGCATACCTTCTCCATACCAAATCAAATCACATTATACCTAGTGGTTAGAGTCTGCTTGATCTCAGCAGGCATACCTTCTCCTTACCTAATCAAATCACATTATACCTAGTGGTTAGAGTCTGCTTGATCTCAGCAGGCATACCTTCTCCATACCAAATCAAATCACATTACACCTAGTGGTTAGAGTCTGCTTGATCTCAGCAGGCATACCTTCTCCTAACCAAATCACATTATACCTAGTGGTTAGAGTCTGCTTGATCTCAGCGGGCATACCTTCTCCTAATCAAATCACATTACACCTAGTGGTTAGAGTCTGCTTGATCTCAGCGGGCATACCTTCTCCTAATCAAATCACATTATACCTAGTGGTTAGAGTCTGCTTGATCTCAGCAGGCATACCTTCTCCTAATCAAATCACATTATACCTAGTGGTTAGAGTCTGCTTGATCTCAGCAGGCATACCTTCTCCTAACCAAATCACATTATACCTAGTGGTTAGAGTCTGCTTGATCTCAGCGGGCATACCTTCTCCTAATCACATCACATTATACCTAGTGGTTAGAGTCTGCTTGATCTCAGCAGGCATACCTTCTCCTAATCAAATCACATTATACCTAGTGGTTAGATTCTGCTTGATCTCAGCAGGCATACCTTCTCCTTATCTAATAGAATCACATTATACCTAGTGGTTAGAGTCTGCTTGATCTCAGCAGGCATACCTTCTCCTTATCTAATAGAATCACATTATACCTAGTGGTTAGAGTCTGCTTGATCTCAGCAGGCATACCTTCTCCTTATCTAATAGAATCACATTATACCTAGTGGTTAGAGTCTGCTTGATCTCAGCAGGCATACCTTCTCCTTATCTAATAGAATCACATTATACCTAGTGGTTAGAGTCTGCTTGATCTCAGCGGGCATACCTTCTCCTTATCTAATAGAATCACATTATACCTAGTGGTTAGAGTCTGCTTGATCTCAGCGGGCATACCTTCTCCTAATCAAATCACATTACACCTAGTGGTTAGAGTCTGCTTGATCTCAGCAGGCATACCTTCTCCTTATCTAATAGAATCACATTATACCTAGTGGTTAGAGTCTGCTTGATCTCAGCAGGCATACCTTCTCCTTACCTAATAGAATCACATTATACCTAGTGGTTAGAGTCTGCTTGATCTCAGCGGGCATACCTTCTCCTAATCAAATCACATTATACCTAGTGGTTAGAGTCTGCTTGATCTCAGCAGGCATACCTTCTCCTAACCAAATCACATTATACCTAGTGGTTAGAGTCTGCTTGATCTCAGCAGGCATACCTTCTCCTAATCAAATCACATTATACCTAGTGGTTAGAGTCTGCTTGATCTCAGCAGGCATACCTTCTCCTAATTAAATCACATTATACCTAGTGGTTAGAGTCTGCTTGATCTCAGCAGGCATGCCTTCTCCTAATCAAATCACATTATACCTAGTGGTTAGAGTCTGCTTGATCTCAGCAGGCATACCTTCTCCTAATTAAATCACATTATACCTAGTGGTTAGAGTCTGCTTGATCTCAGCAGGCATGCCTTCTCCTAATCAAATCACATTATACCTAGTGGTTAGAGTCTGCTTGATCTCAGCAGGCATACCTTCTCCTAATCAAATCACATTCTATTAGTCACGTGCAGAACACAACAGGTGTCGACAGTGAAATGTTTACTAACCGACAGGGCAGTTTAAAACAAATACACAGAATAAAATTGAGAGATAAAAAGTAACAAGTAATTAAAGAGCAGCATTAAAGCATTGTACCGGGGTGCCGGTACAGGGTCAATGTGCGGGGGCACCGGTTAGTTGAGCTAGTATGTACATGTAGGTGGAGTTCATTGAAGTGATTATGCTTAGAATGACAACAGAGAGTGGGAGGGGAGGTGTGGAGAGGGGAGGTGTGGAGAGGGGAGGGTGGAGAGGGGAGGTGTGGAGAGGGGAGGTGTGGAGAAGGGAGGTGTGGAGAGGGGAGGTGTGGAGAGGGGAGGTGTGGAGAGGGGAGGTGTGGAGAGGGGAGGTGTGGAGAGGGGAGGTGTGGAGAGGGGAGGTGTGGAGAGGGGAGGAAGGGTGGAGAGGGGAGGTGTGGAGAGGGGAGGAAGGGTGGAGAGGGGAGGTGTGGAGAGGGGAGGTGTGGAGAGGGGAGGTGTGGAGAGGGGAGGTGTGGAGAGGGGAGGAAGGGTGGAGAGGGGAGGTGTGGAGAGGGGAGGAAGGGTGGAGAGGGGAGGTGTGGAGAGGGGAGGAAGGGTGGAAGTGTCTGGGTAGTCATTTGACTAGATGTTCAGGAGTCTTATGGCTTGGGGGTAGAAGCTGTTTCCACCCCCCCCCCCCCCCCCGTCACATCAACTGTAACACAATTTCTAGACAGTCAGGATGTATTATCCCCCCCCCCCCCCCCCCCCCTCAGGTCATCAGGAATAACTAGAGCTGCGTGGAGGTAGAGACAGGTTCAGAAATTACAATTATTATTGAGGGAGGGAGGGAGGGAGGGAGGGAGGGAGGGAGGGAGGGAGGGAGGGAGGGAGGGAGGGAGGGAGGGAGGGAGCAGAGAGCGAGGGATGTATTTCTACACTGCAATTATAGTCTTCCCAAAGGATGAACCACAGTCTATTTTATTATCTTATATCTCCAGGCGGCAGGAGACAGGAAATGATCAACACTTTTCTATTAGACATTCTGACGCACTTCTGCTTGAAACCAACAGACAAACTGTGCCCTAGATAGTGCACTACTTTAGATCAGGGCCCTATAGAACCCTATTCCCTATATAGTACACTACTTTAGATCAGGACCCTATAGAACCCTATATATAGTGCACTACTTTAGACCAGTGCCCTATGGGACCCTATTCCCTATATAGTGCACTACTTTAGACCAGGACCCTATAGAACCCTATTCCCTATATAGTGCACTACTTTAGACCAGGGCCCTATAGAACCCTATTCCCTAGATAGTGCACTACTTTAGACCAGGACCCTATAGAACCCTATATATAGTGCACTACTTTAGACCAGGACCCTATAGAACCCTATTCCCTAGATAGTGCACTACTTTAGACCAGGGCCCTATAGAACCCTATTCCCTATATATAGTGCACTACTTTAGAACAGAGCCCTATAGAACCCTATTCCGTATATATAGTGCACTACTTTAGACCAGGACCCTATAGAACCCTATTCCCTATATAGTGCACTACTTTAGACCAGGGCCCTATAGAACCCTATTCCCTAGATAGTGCACTACTTTAGACCAGGACCCTATAGAACCCTATATATAGTGCACTACTTTAGACCAGGACCCTATAGAACCCTATTCCCTAGATAGTGCACTACTTTAGACCAGGGCCCTATAGAACCCTATTCCCTATATATAGTGCACTACTTTAGAACAGAGCCCTATAGAACCCTATTCCCTATATATAGTGCACTACTTTAGACCAGGACCCTATAGAACCCTATTCCCTATATATAGTGCACTAATTTAGACCAGGGCCCTATAGAACCCTATTCCCTATATAGTGCACTACTTTAGACCAGGGCCCTATAGAACCCTATTCCCTATATATAGTGCACTACTTTAGAACAGAGCCCTATAGAACCCTATTCCCTATGTAGTGCACTACTTTAGTCCAGAGCCCTATAGAACCCTATTCCCTATGTAGTGCACTACTTTAGTCCAGAGCCCTATAGAACCCTATTCCCTATATATAGTGCACTACTTTAGACCAGGGCCCTATAGAACCCTATTCCCTATATAGTGCACTACTTAAGACCAGGGCCCTATAGAACCCTATTCCCTATATAGTGCACTACTTTAGACCAGGGCCCTATAGAACCCTATTCCCTATATATAGTGCACTACTTTAGACCAGAGCCCTACAGAACCCTATTCCCTATGTAGTGCACTACTTTAGTCCAGAGCCCTATAGAACCCTATTCCCTATGTAGTGCACTACTTTAGTCCAGAGCCCTATAGAACCCTATTCCCTATGTAGTGCACTACTTTAGACCAGAGCCCTATAGAACCCTATTCCCTATATATAGTGCACTACTTTAGACCAGGGCCCTATAGAACCCTATTCCCTATATAGTGCACTACTTAAGACCAGGGCCCTATAGAACCCTATTCCCTTTATAGTGCACTACTTTAGACCAGGGCCCTATAGAACCCTATTCCCTATATAGTGCACTACTTTAGACCAGAGCCCTATAGAACCCTATTCCCTATATCGTTTCGTACTTTAGACCAGAGTCCTATAGAACCCTATTCCCTATATAGTGCACTACTTTAGACCAGGGCCCTATAGAACCCTATTCCCTATATATAGTGCACTACTTTAGACCAGAGCCCTACAGAACTCTATTCCCTATGTAGTGCACTACTTTAGACCAGAGCCCTATAGAACCCTATTCCCTATATCGTTTAGTACTTTAGACCAGAGTCCTATAGAACCCTATTCCCTATATAGTGCACTACTTTAGACCAGGGCCCTATAGAACCCTATTCCCTATATAGTGCACTACTTTAGACCAGTGCCCTATAGGACCCTATTCCCTATATAGTGCACCCTCTCTCTCTCTGTCTCTCTCTCTGTCTCTATCTCTCTCTCTCTCTCTGTCTCTCTCTCTCTGGATGGTCCTGGTAGAAGGAGATTATAGTGTGATGATATCAGGACAGAGTCAGTCTCTTCATCAAACTGAGTTGTGTCAGATCCTATGATCCAGGCTGTTGGCTCTGACAGAACACTGTCTCTCTCTCTCTCTCTCTGCCTCTGACTCCCTCTCTCTCTCTCTCTCTCTCTCTCTCTCAGAGAGCTGCTGTTTCACAGTTCCTCTGTCTTTCTCTGCTAATGGTCTCACTGAGAGAAGGTAGTGTGGATCTGTGTTTTATCTCTGTTCTGTCTACTGTGACACACTACAGTCATCGCTCCACAGCGGAGTCATTTTTTCAGTTACCACGTTGTCACTTAAAAAAAAACCTCAAGTGTCGTGAAGATGGCTTGACTCCGATGTATCAAATCCATCCTGGCCCGAATCCATCCAGGCTTGGAGAAGAGGCTGATGCTGAATCCCTCATTCACACTGCCTCATTACAAGCCAGCTGGCAGAGACGGCTGAAATTACTGCGTGACACTTTTGTTCTCTGGGTAATTGAATTAGAAACGAACGAGTACACAAAGTCACATGTCACGTGTAAGATACTACGAGTTATAAATATACTTAGTGGGATTGTGACTCTGATTGGACCATTTTAACACGGTGAAAAGGATGCAGGGAAACAAGTTCAGTTAAATGCCTGAAAAGTCACTTCACTGGGTAGCCTGGATACTGGCAGGAGTCTCTCTAATGTAGATAACATGAAACACTGAAGTCACTTCACTGGGTAGCCTGGATACTGGCAGGAATCTCTCTAATGTAGTTAACATGAAACCCTGAAGTCACTTCACTGGGTAGCCTGGATACTGGCAGGAATCTCTCTAATGTAGTTAACATGAAACACTGAAGTCACTTCACTGGGTAGCCTGGATACTGGCAGGAGTCTCTCTAATGTAGTTAACATGAAACACTGAAGTCACTTCACTGGGTAGCCTGGGATACTGGCAGGAGTTTCTCTAATGTAGATAACATGAAACACTGAAGTCACTTCACTGGGTAGCCTGGGATACTGGCAGGAGTCTCTCTAATGTAGATAATATGAAACACTGAAGTCACTTCACTGGGTAGCCTGGATACTGGCAGGAGTCTCTCTAATGTAGATAACATGAAACACTGAAGTCACTTCACTGGGTAGCCTGGGATACTGGCAGGAGTCTCTCTAATGTAGATAATATGAAACACTGAAGTCACTTCACTGGGTAGCCTGGATACTGGCAGGAGTTTCTCTAATGTAGATAATATGAAACCCTGAAGTCACTTCACTGGGTAGCCTGGATACTGGCAGGAGTCTCTCTAATGTAGTTAACATGAAACACTGAAGTCACTTCACTGGGTAGCCTGGGATACTGGCAGGAGTCTCTCTAATGTAGTTAACATGAAACACTGAAGTCACTTCACTGGGTAGCCTGGATACTGGCAGGAGTCTCTCTAATGTAGATAACATGAAACACTGAAGTCACTTCACTGGGTAGCCTGGATACTGGCAGGAGTCTCTCTAATGTAGTTAACATGAAACACTGAAGTCACTTCAATGGGTAGCCTGGATACTGGCAGGAGTCTCTCTAATGTAGATAATATGAAGCACTGAAGTCACTTCACTGGGTAGCCTGGATACTGGCAGGAGTCTCTCTAATGTAGTTAACATGAAACACTGAAGTCACTTCACTGGGTAGCCTGGATACTGGCAGGAGTCTCTCTAATGTAGTTAACATGAAACACTGAAGTCACTTCACTGGGTAGCCTGGGATACTGGCAGGAGTCTCTCTAATGTAGTTAACATGAAACACTGAAGTCACTTCACTGGGTAGCCTGGATACTGGCAGGAGTCTCTCTAATGTAGTTAACATGAAACACTGAAGTCACTTCACTGGGTAGCCTGGATACTGGCAGGAGTCTCTCTAATGTAGATAACATGAAACACTGAAGTCACTTCACTGGGTAGCCTGGATACTGGCAGGAGTCTCTCTAATGTAGTTAACATGAAACCCTGAAGTCACTTCACTGGGTAGACTGGATACTGGCAGGAGTCTCTCTAGTGTAGTTAACATGAAACACTGAAGTCACTTCACTGGGTAGCCTGGGATACTGGCAGGAGTCTCTCTAATGTAGATAACATGAAACACTGAAGTCACTTCACTGGGTAGCCTGGATACTGGCAGGAGTCTCTCTAATGTAGTTAACATGAAACACTGAAGTCACTTCACTGGGTAGACTGGATACTGGCAGGAGTCTCTCTAGTGTAGTTAACATGAAACACTGAAGTCACTTCACTGGGTAGCCTGGATAATGTATTTATTATTATTATTATTATTATTATTATTGTTATTACTATTATTATTATTATTACTATTAATACTATTATTACTATTATCATTATTGTTATTGTTATTGTTATTATTATTACAATTATTATTATTATTATTATAGTTGTTATTATTATAATTATCATTGTTATTATTATTATTGTTATTGTTGTTATTATTATTGTTATTATTATTATCATTGTTATTGTTATTATTGTTATTGTTATTATTATTATTGTTATTATTGCTATTGTTATTATTATTATTATTATTGTTATTATTATTATTATTATTATTATTATTGTTATTGTTATTATTATTATTATTATTATTATTGTTATTATTATTATAGTTGTTATTGTTATTATTATTGTTATTATTATTGTTATTGTTATTATTATTATTATTGTTATTGTCATTATGTATTATTATTTCAATTATTATTATTGTTATTGTTATTATTGTTATTATTATTTCAATTATTATTATTATTGTTATTGTTATTATTGTTAATATTATTATTATTATTATTATAGTTGTTATTTTTTTTAAATTTTTTTTTTGTATTATTATTATCAAACAAATCAACAGTTCATCTTATTTTAGTTTCCTGTTGTTCTAGTTGTCAACTTGTTCCAACTAACTAACAAGTTAACACTTCATTTGAAGAAAAACAAATTAAAATTTCAGGCCGTGCGGGTTCGATCAAAGTCAACCTCGTTATTAAATTACTCCGATTCTGAAAAATGATTGAAGAAAAATTCTATGCTGTGAAGAAGTTTTAGATTGGACTTGACTCACACTCACCTAAACCTGCTAATGTGAGACTGAATTTGATACTACTTTATATAATCTTTGATTAGGTGCTAAAATGGGGACTTGAAGTCCACCCCTACGGTGAAATAATTAATTTTTGAGGGAAACAATTTACTCGATGTTGTATAAATAATGTTTTAGTTTTGACTGAGGGAATACAAGGTATTGGTTCTCTACCTCTAATTTATTTTCCCCTCACCTCCATCTCCTTCCCTCTCTCTACCCCCACTTCTTCCTTCCCACCTCCCACCCTCCCTCCTCCCCCTCCCCCTCCCCCGTTCAAGGAATATTAACCGAGAGAGAGAGAGAGAGACACAGAGACACAGAGACACAGAGACACAGAGAGACAGAGAGACAGAGAGACAGAGAGACAGAGAGAGAGAGAGAGACACAGAGACACAGAGAGACAGAGACACAGAGAGAGACAGAGAGACAGAGAGAGAGAGAGAGAGAGAGAGAGACAGAGACACAGAGAGACAGAGAGACAGAGAGACAGAGACACAGAGACACAGAGAGACAGAGACACAGAGACACAGAGAGACAGAGAGACAGAGAGACAGAGAGACAGAGAGAGAGAGAGAGAGAGAGAGAGAGCGAGAGAGACAGAGACAGAGGCAGAGACACAGAGACACAGAGAGAGAAGTGACATGAGGTTCAAGTAACACTTGTTGTTCAGGTATTTGTTTAGCTGTTTCTTCCAGAATGTTTGTCTCAGAGGAGCATCTCTTCTATCTGCAAGGTATCAGTCAGTTAGTGTGGTGGGAACAAGCAATCAGGAATTGAATAGAGACAATTTAAAGAGAGAGACAGAGAGAGATAGAGAGAGAGAGTGAGAGAGAGCGAGAGAGAGAGAGTGAGAGAGAGAGAGAGAGAGAGAGAGAGAGAGAGAGAGACAGAGAGAGAGAGAGAGAGCGAGAGAGAGAGAGAGAGAGAGAGAGAACGTCTGCCAGACAGGGTGTGGGGCAGCAGCTGGAGACAGTGGGCATCCAAAACACCCGCCCTCCGTCTCTGGAGCCAAACGTAGCCCATTTATCCCCCGGTAACATCTGGGCACTGTTTAAAGTCACTGTCCAGTTAATTTCTCACCTTTAAAAGTTTATATTCTGTTCATTCATACCCAATTAATGTGGTTGACTCATCCTATACTCAAATTTGTGGCAAAAGCATCGCTTAGAGATAAAAACCTATAAAACCCCACCTGAAACTTGTACCTCGAACAGACGTTTAAAAAATGCTGCTATTTCTTCATAGAGGATGATGTCACACTAAGCAACTAGACTCATTTTGAAATAGATCATTAAGAGCATTCGGAGAGTATTCAGACCGCTTGACTTTTTCCTCATTTTTGTTATGTTACAGTCCTATTCTAAAATGGATTTAATAAAGAAAATTCCTGCTCAATCTACACACAATACCCCACAATGACATCACAATACCCCATAATGACATCACAATACCCCATAATGACATCACAATACCCCATAATGACATCACAATACCCCATAATGACAAAGCGAAAACAGTTTTTTTTTTTTTGAAATGTTAGCAAATTTATAAAAATTAATGAGAGACTTTGCTATGAGACTCGAAATTAAGCTCAGGTGCATCTTGTTTCCATTGATCCATGGAGTCTACCTGTGGTAAATTAACCTCAGGTGCATCCTGTTTCCATTGATCCATGGAGTCCACCTGTGGTAAATTAAGTTCAGGTGCATCCTGTTTCCATTGATCCATGGAGTCCACCTGTGGTAAATTAAGTTCAGGTGCATCCTGTTTCCATTGATCCATGGAGTCCACCTGTGGTAAATTAAGCTCAGGTGCATCCTGTTTCCATTGATCCATGGAGTCCACCTGTGGTAAATTAAGCTCAGGTGCATCCTGTTTCCATTGATCCATGGAGTCCACCTGTGGTAAATTAAGCTCAGGTGCATCCTGTTTCCATTGATCCATGGAGTCTACCTGTGGTAAATTAACCTCAGGTGCATCCTGTTTCCATTGATCCATGGAGTCTACCTGTGGTAAATTAAGCTCAGGTGCATCCTGTTTCCATTGATCCATAGAGTCCACCTGTGGTAAATTAAGCTCAGGTGCATCCTGTTTCCATTGATCCATGGAGTCCACCTGTGGTAAATTAAGCTCAGGTGCATCCTGTTTCCATTGATCCATGGAGTTCACCTGTGGTAAATTAAGCTCAGGTGCATCCTGTTTCCATTGATCCATGGAGTCCACCTGTGGTAAATTAAGCTCAGGTGCATCCTGTTTCCATTGATCCATGGAGTCCACCTGTGGTAAATTAAGCTCAGGTGCATCCTGTCTCCATTGATCCATGGAGTCCACCTGTGGTAAATTAAGCTCAGGTGCATCCTGTTTCCATTGATCCATGGAGTCCACCTGTGGTAAATTCAGATGATTGGATATCATTTGGAGAGGTACACATCTGTCTATATAAAGTCCCACAGTTGACAGTGCATGTCAGAGCAAAAACCAATGAGGTGGAAGGAATTGTCCGTACAGCTCTGAGACAGGATTGGGTCGAGGCACAGATCTGGGGAAGGGTACCAACAATTTTCTGCAGCATTGAAAGTCCACAAGAACACAGTGGCCTCCGTAATTCTTAAATTTGGAACCACCAAGACATCCTAGAGGTGACCTCCCAGCCAAACTAAGCAATCTTGGGGGAGCAGGGCCTTGGTCAGGGAGGTGACCAAGAACCAGATGTTTGCGTGAGTGTGTATTTTTGTATTTAGTATTTATTATGGATCCCCATTAGTTCCTGTTGCCAAGGCAGCAGATACTCTTCCTGTGGTTTATTATGGATCCCCATTAGTTCCTGTTGCCAAGGCAGCAGATACTCTTCCTGTGGTTTATTATGGATCCCCATTAGTTCCTGTCAAGGCAGCAGATACTCTTCCTGGGGTTTATTATATATCCCCATTAGTTCCTGTTGCCAAGGCAGCAGATACTCTTCCTGTGGTTTATTATGGATCCCCATTAGTTCCTGTTGCCAAGGCAGCAGATACTCTTCCTGGGGTTTATTATGGATCTTCATTAGTTCCTGTTGCCAAGGCAGCAGATACTCTTCCTGGGGTTTATTATGGATCCCCATTAGTTCCTGTTGCCAAGGCAGCAGATACTCTTCCTGGGGTTTATTATGGATCCCCATTAGTTCCTGTTGCCAAGGCAGCAGATACTCTTCCTGGGGTTTATTATGGATCCCCATTAGTTCCTGTCAAGGCAGCAGCTACTCTTCCTGGGGTTTATTATGGATCCCCATTAGTTCCTGTTGCCAAGGCAGCAGATACTCTTCCTGGGGTTTATTATGGATCCCCATTAGTTCCTGTCAAGGCAGCAGCTACTCTTCCTGGGGTTTATTATGGATCCCCATTAGTTCCTGTCAAGGCAGCAGCTACTCTTCCTGGGGTTTATTATGGATCCCCATTAGTTTATGTCAAGGCAGCAGCTGCTCTTCCTTGGGTTTATTATGGATCCTCAATAGTTCCTGTTGCCAAGGCAGCAGATACTCTTCCTGGGGTTTATTATGGATCCCCATTAGTTCCTGTTGCCAAGGCAGCAGATACTCTTCCTGGGGTTTATTATGGATCCCCATTAGTTCCTGTTGCCAAGGCAGCAGATACTCTTCCTGGGGTTTATTATGGATCCCCATTAGTTCCTGCCAAGGCAGCAGCTACTCTTCCTGGGGTTTATTATGGATCCCCATTAGTTCCTGTTGCCAAGGCAGCAGATACTCTTCCTGGGGTTTATTATGGATCCCCATTAGTTCCTGTCAAGGCAGCAGCTACTCTTCCTGGGGTTTATTATGGATCCCCATTAGTTCATGTCAAGGCAGCAGCTACTCTTCCTGGGGTTTATTATGGATCCCCATTAGTTTCTGTCAAGGCAGCAGCTACTCTTCCTGGGGTTTATTGTGGATCCTCATTAGTTCCTGTCAAGGCAGCAGCTACTCTTCCTGGGGTTTATTATGGATCCCCATTAGTTCCTGTCAAGGCAGCAGCTACTCTTCCTGGGGTTTATTATGGATCCTCATTAGTTCCTGTCAAGGCAGCAGCTACTCTTCCTGGGGTTTATTATGGATCCCCATTAGTTCCTGTCAAGGCAGCAGCTACTCTTCCTGGGGTTTATTATGGATCCCCATTAGTTCCTGTCAAGGCAGCAGCTACTCTTCCTGGGGTTTATTATGGATCTCCTTTAGTTCCTGTCAAGGCAGCAGCTACTCTTCCTGGGGTTTATTATGGATCTCCATTAGTTCCTGTCAAGGCAGCAGCTACTCTTCCTGGGGTTTATTATGGATCCTCATTAGTTCCTGTCAAGGCAGCAGCTACTCTTCCTGGGGTTTATTATGGATCCCCATTAGTTCCTGCCAAGGCAGCAGCTACTCTTCCTGGGGTTTATTATGGATCCCCATTAGTTCCTGCCAAGGCAGCAGCTACTCTTCCTGGGGTTTATTATGGATCCTCATTAGTTCCTGCCAAGGCAGCAGCTACTCTTCCTGGGGTTTATTAAGGATCCTCATTAGTTCCTGTCAAGGCAGCAGCTACTCTTCCTGGGGTTTATTATGGATCCCCATTAGTTCCTGCCAAGGCAGCAGCTACTCTTCCTGTGGTTTATTATGGATCCTCATTAGTTCCTGCCAAGGCAGCAGCTACTCTTCCTGGGGTTTATTATGGATCCCCATTAGTTCCTGCCAAGGCAGCAGCTACTCTTCCTGAGGTTTATTATGGATCCCCATTAGTTCCTGTCAAGGCAGCAGCTACTCTTCCTGGGGTTTATTATGGATCCTCATTTGTTCCTGCCAAGGCAGCAGCTACTCTTCCTGGGGTTTATTATGGATCCCCATTAGTTCCTGTCAAGGTACCAGCTACTCTTCCTGGGGTTTATTATGGATCCCCATTAGTTCCTGTCAAGTTAGCAGCTACTATTCCTGGGGTTTATTATGGATCCCCATTAGTTCCTGTCAAGGCACCAGCTACTCTTCCTGGGGTTTATTATGGATCCCCATTAGTTCCTGCCAAAGCAGCAGCTACTCTTCCTGGGGTTTATTATGGATCCCCATTAGTTCCTGTCAAGGCAGCAGCTACTCTTCCTGGGGTTTATTATGGATCCCCATTAGTTCATGCCAAGGCAGCAGCTACTCTTCCTGGGGTTTATTATGGATCCCCATTAGTTCCTGCCAAGGCAGCAGCTACTCTTCCTGGGGTTTATTATGGATCCCCATTAGTTCCTGCCAAGGAAGCAGCTACTCTTCCTAGGGTTTATTATGGATCCCCATTAGTTCCTGCCAAGGCAGCAGCTACTCTTCCTGGGGTTTATTATGGATCCCCATTAGTTCCTGCCAAGGCAGCAGCTACTCTTCCTTGGGTTTATTATGGATCCCCATTAGTTCCTGCCAAGGCAGCAGCTACTCTTCCTGGGGTTTATTATGGATCCCCATTAGTTCCTGCCAAGGCAGCAGCTACTCTTCCTGGGGTTTATTAAGGATCCCCATTAGTTCCTGCCAAGGCAGCAGCTACTCTTCCTGGGGTTTATTATGGATCCCCATTAGTTCCTGCCAAGGCAGCAGCTACTCTTCCTGGGGTTTATTATGGATCCCCATTAGTTCCTGCCAAGGCAGCAGCTACTCTTCCTGTGGTTTATTATGGATCCCCATTAGTTCCTACCAAGGCAGCAGCTACTCTTCCTGGGGTTTATTATGGATCCCCATTAGTTCCTACCAAGGCAGCAGCTACTCTTCCTGGGGTTTATTATGGATCCCCATTAGTTCCTGTCAAGGCAGCAGCTCCTCTTCCTGGGGTTAATTATGGATCCCCATTAGTTCCTGCCAAAGCAGCAGCTACTCTTCCTGGGGTTTATTATGGATCCCCATTAGTTCCTGTCAAGGCAGCAGCTACTCTTCCTGGGGTTTATTATGGATCCCCATTAGTTCCTGTCAAGGCAGCAGCTCCTCTTCCTGGGGTTTATTATGGATCCCCATTAGTTCCTGCCAAGGCAGCAGCTACTCTTCCTGGGGTTTATTATGGATCCCCATTAGTTCCTGCCAAGGCAGCAGCTACTCTTCCTGGGGTTTATTATGGATCCCCATTAGTTCCTGCCAAGGCAGCAGCTACTCTTCCTGGGGTTTATTATGGATCCCCATTAGTTCCTGCCAAGGAAGCAGCTACTCTTCTTGGGGTTTATTATGGATCCCCATTAGTTCCTGCCAAGGCAGCAGCTACTCTTCCTGGGGTTTATTATGGATCCCCATTAGTTCCTGCCAAGGCAGCAGCTCCTCTTCCTGGGGTTTATTATGGATCCCCATTAGTTCCTGCCAAGGCAGCAGCTCCTCTTCCTGGGGTTTATTATGGATCCCCATTAGTTCCTGCCAAGGCAGCAGCTACTCTTCCTGGGGTTTATTATGGATCCCCATTAGTTCCTGTCAAGGCAGCAGCTACTCTTCCTGGGGTTATTCGGGATCCTCATTAGATTATGCCAATGCAATCTCTCCTCTACTCTGAGCCAGTAAGAGATAGACATGTGTATTGATGTTAGCTCTACATGTCCATTCAAGGGCCAGTCGTGCCTGTTTTGTTGAAAGCGATGTTAAGCAGAGCAGTTCTTTATTATAGACAGACCTCTACCCATCAAAGACCTCTACCCATCAAAGACTTCTACCCATCAGACTTCTACCCATCAAAGACTTCTACCCATCAAAGACTTCTACCCATCAACGACTTCTACCCATCAAATACTTCTACCCATCAACGACTTCTACCCATCAAATACTTCTACCATTCAAAGACTTCTACAAATCAAAGACTTCTACCCATCAACGACTTCTACCCATCAGACTTCTACCCATCAGACTTCTACCCATCAGACTTCTACCCATCAAAGACTTCTACCCATCAAAGACTTCTACCCATCAAAGACTTCTACCCATCAAAGACTTCTACCCATCAACGACTTCTACCCATCAAATACTTCTACCCATCAAAGACTTCTACAAATCAAAGACTTCTACCCATCAACGACTTCTACCCATCAGACTTCTACCCATCAGACTTCTACCCATCAAAGACTTCTACCCATCAAAGACTTCTACCCATCAAAGACTTCTACCCATCAAAGACTTCTACCCATCAGACTTCTACCCATCAGACTTCTACCCATCAAAGACTTCTACCCATCAGACTTCTACCCATCAGACTTCTACCCATCAAATACTTCTACCCATCAGACTTCTACCCATCAGACTTCTACCCATCAGACTTCTACCCATCAGACTTCTACCCATCAAATACTTCTACCCATCAAATACTTCTACCCATCAAAGACTTCTACCCATCAGACTTCTACCCATCAAAGACTTCTACCCATCAAAGACTTCTACCCATCAGACTTCTACCCATCAAAGACTTCTACCCATCAGACTTCTACCCATCAAAGACTTCTACCCATCAAAGACTTCTACCCATCAAAGACTTCTACCCATCAGACTTCTACCCATCAGACTTCTACCCATCAGACTTCTACCCATCAAAGACCTCTACCCATCAGACTTCTACCCATCAAATACTTCTACCCATCAAAGACTTCTACCCATCAGACTTCTACCCATCAGACTTCTACCCATCAAAGACTTCTACCCATCAAAGACTTCTACCCATCAAAGACTTCTACCCATCAGACTTCTACCCATCAGACTTCTACCCATCAGACTTCTACCCATCAAAGACTTCTACCCATCAGACTTCTACCCATCAGACTTCTACCCATCAAATACTTCTACCCATCAAAGACTTCTACCCATCAGACTTCTACCCATCAGACTTCTACCCATCAAAGACTTCTACCCATCAAAGCAGAGCAGTCCTTTATTATAAACAGACTTCTACCCATCAAAGCAGAGCAGTCCTTTATTATAAACAGACATCTACCCATCAAAGCAGAGCAGTCCTTTATATTAAACAGACATCTACCCATTTTAGCTACTGTTGCATCAGTATGTTTGGTCCATGACAGTTTACAATTCAGGGTTTTACTCCAAGTGGTTTAGTCTCCTCAACTTGCTCAGGTTTCCACATTATTCATTACCAGATTTAGTTGAGGTTCAAGGTTTTAGTTAAAGGTTTGTCCCAAACACAATGCTTTTAGTTTTATACATATTTAAGGATTTAGTGAATGGTTTGTCCCAAACACAATGCTTTTAGTTTTATACATATGTAAGGTTTTAGTGAATGGTTTGTCCCAAACACAATGCTTTTAGTTTTATAAATATTTAAGACTATTACTTGCCACTCATTCTAAAACTGACTGCAGCTTTTTGTTAAGCGTTGCAGGAATTTCACTTGCTTTTTGTAGCTGACGTGTATAATGATGAGTCATTGGCATATATAGACACACCGGCTTTACTTAGTGCCATTGGCAGGTCAATAGTAAAGATTGAAAAAAATAAATAAAGGGGCCTAGACAACTGCCCTGGGGAACGCCTGATTCTATCTGGATTATGTTGGACAGGCTTCCATTAAATAACACCCTCTGTGTTCTGTTAGACAGGTAACTCTTTATCCATATTGTAGCAGGGGGTGTAAAGCCATAGCACATACGTTTATTCCATCAGCAGATTATGATCGATAATGTCAAAAGCTGAATGTCACAACTTCCGCCAAAGTCGGTCCCTCTCCTTGTTCGGGCGGTGTTCGGCGGTCGACGTCATTGACCTTCTAGCCATCACTGATCCATTTTTTTATTTTCCATTGGTTTTGTCTTGTCTTCATTCACACCTGGTTCAAATCCCATCAATTACATGTTGTGTATTTAACCCTCTGTTTCCCCTCACGTCCTTGTCAGAGATTGTTTTGTTTGTATGAGATGTGCTATTTCAGTGTTGGTGTGCAACGGGTTTTGTAACCATTTTGTTCTTTTGAAATCAATCATCAGTGATTTGTGTAAGTGTTGTACATGTTGATTGCATGTTGAAAGTCAGTTGTTCATTTGTTTACTGTGAAATAGCATTGTATCTGGTCAAACACAATGTTTTTCTTCAAAAGTTTACTAAGGGTTGGTAACAGGCTGATTGGTCGGCGTTTTGTGCCAGTAAATGGTGCTCTGCTCTTCTTGGGTAGCGGGATGACTTTTGGTTCTCTTTAGATTTCAGGGCACACACTTTCCTGTAGGCTTAGATTGAATAAATGGCAAATAGGAGTGGGTTTTCAGTCAGCTATTGTCTTCAGGACGTTTCAATACGAGATGTCAGGTGACTTGTCACTATTGATAAACTACAATGATATTTTTTGACCTCTTCCACAATCACTTTATGGAATTTAAAAATCCTATTGCTTGTCTTTCATAATTTGATCAGTTATGCGTGGATGTGTTTGGTCAGAGTTTGTCGTTGCCATGTCATGTCTAAATTTGCTAATCTGCTCATTTGCTAATCTGCTAATCTGCTAATTTGCTAATCTGCTAATTTGCTAATCTGCTAATCTCGCAAAAGAAAAATATCACTAATGTAGCTGGCAATATCAGTGGGTTTTGTGATAAATGAGCCATCTGATTCAATGAATGACAGAGCTGAGTTTGCCCTTTTAACCTCTCTGATCTCCCAAACCCGGATCCGGTATCGTGACTACAGCCTCAAGCTCATTACCATAACGCAACGTTAACTGTTCATGAAAATCGCAAATGAAATGAAATAAATATGCCATCTCGCAAGCTTAGCCTTTTGTAAACAACACTGTCATCTCAGATTTTCAAAATATGCTTCTCAACCATAGGAAAACAATAATTTGTGTAAAAGTAGCTAGCTAGCAAAGCATTTAGCGTTAGCATTAGCGTTAGCATCCAGCACGCAACATTTCAACAAAAACATAAAAGCCTTCAAATAAAATCATTTACCTTTGAAGAACTTCTGATGTTTTCAATGAGGATACTCTCAGTTAGATAGCAGATGCTCAGTTTTTCCAAAAAGATTCTTTGTGTATTAGAAATAGCTCCGTTTTATACATCACATTTGGCTACCAAAAAAAACCCGAAAGTCCTCCTTCAGTCCTCAAAACGCGAACTTTTTTCCAAATTAACTCCATAATATCGACTGAAAACATGGCAAACGTTGTTTAGAATCAATCATCAAGGTGTTTTTCACATATCTCTTCATTGATACATCGTTCTTGGACACATGGTTTCTCCCCTGAATCAAATGGTAAAGCACAAGCAGCTGGCAATTGCGCACCGAATTCCACGCAGGACACCAGGCGGACACTTGGAAAATGTAGTCTCTTATGGTCAATCTTCCAATGATATGCCTACAAATACGTCACAATGCTGCTAAGACCTTGGGCGAACGACAGAAAGTGTAGGCTCATTCCTTGCGCAATCACAGCCATATAAGGAGACAATGGAAAACAGAGCTTCAGAAATTCTGCTAATTCCTGGTTGATGCATCATCTTGGTTTCGCCTGTAGAATTAGTTCTGGGGCACTTACAGACAAAATCTTTGCAGATTCTGAAACTTCAGAGTGTTTTCTTTCCAAAACTGTCAGAATATGCATAGTCGAGCATCTTTTCGTGACAAAATATCGCGCTTAAAACGGGAACGTTTTTTATCCAAAAATGAAATAGCGCCCCTAGAGATCTAACAGGTTAACAAACATTTCTTTCAAGTGTCTCTAAGGCTTTTTTTTCACTCTTTAAATGATTGAATCTTTGTTTCATAGTACAGTTTATTCTTATTCATTGTTTAATTCAGTCACAATATTTTTCAATATGTTGTATGGGGCTCCCGAGTGGCGCTAAAATTGGCCCACCGACGTCTGGGTTTGGCTGGGCCAGGCATTTACTGTAAATGACTTGCCTAGTTAAATATAAAATGTTTGCCAACCAGCTGCCCAGCCAGACTTATTTGCCATTCCTTGTTCCTCGTCCCTGTCAACCATACAATTCTTCAGTTCTTAATCAATCCACAGAGATTTAACAGTTTTTACAGTCATTTTCTTAACGGTTGCTTATTAGTAACTGGAATAAGCAGTTTCATAAATGTGTCAAGTGCAACGTCTGGTTTGCTCCTCATTACAACACAGAAACAGATCTTCAGCATATGAATCACTACACCACTTATTATATGACCTCTTATACACTATATTAGGCCCAGTCTTTGGGACCTAGATATGGCTTCTATATTATGATCATTACATACATACGATGGTTTTGGATTCTGCTTTAGAGCAGATTTCTGCAGTTTTAGTAAAAATGTGACCAATACATGATGAAAGCCAGTCAATATTTAAAATCACCCAGAACATATACCTTTCTGTTGATATCACATACATTATCAAGCATTTCACGCATGTTATCCAGATACAGTTAGCACTCGGTGGTCTATAGCAGCTTCCCACCAGAATGGTCTTTAGGGGAGGCAGATGAACCTGTAGCCATATTACTTCAACAGTATTTAACATTATCCAGATACTGACTGTCTATAGCAGCTTCCCACCAGAATGGTCTTTAGGGGAGGCAGATGAACCTGTAGCCATATTACTTCAACAGAATTTAACATTATCCAGATACTGACTGTTAACACTTGGTGGTCTATAGCAGCTTCCACCAGAATGGGCTTTAGGTGAGGAAGATGAACCTGTAGCCATATTACTTCAACAGTATTTAACATGAGATCCTCTCTGAGCTTTACGGGAATGTGGTTCTGAATATTAACAGCAACACCTCCACCTTCTGCATTTCTGTCCCTCCTGTAGATGTTATAACCATGTATTGCTACCACTGTATCATCAAAGGTATTATCTAAGTGAGTTTCAGAGATAGTCAGAATATAAATGTTTTTTATTTTACTGTCAAGTTGTCGATTTCATGAACCTTGTTTCTTCGGCTTCGTATGTTAATGTATGCTATTATTTTTAGTGTTTTTCTAGGTTGCTTGATTGTTTCTTAGCTGGGAGGGCCGTCAGAGGTAGACATGACAGTGATGTTTATGTTTGGGTGGACTGCTCACTAGATTTCCTTCTAGGGCAAACCGTCTCAGTGCTAACAGTATAAACTCAGGTTCGTCGACACTTGATTACTGCTGACAATAGCTGTTGGATTGACAGAGGCATTTAGAGGAACGTGAATGAGGTGACTTACACTACGACTGACAACCCCCACCACCCCCCAGGGAAAATGTATATTTGCAGCAGCACTGAGACAACTCAATGACAAAATGACAGGGATGATCTGTCATTGTCTCAATGTGGACTTGTGTGTCCAGCGAGGAGAAAGCTTGTCCTCTAGTGATCAGTAACAAGGAGCATCAAGCTGATAGGAGCTCAGCCTCAATAACAACACACAGAGAGACACACACACAGGGACACACACACACACAGAGAGAGACACACACACACACACACACACACACACACACACACACACACACACACACACACACACACACACACACACACACACACACACACACACACACACACACACACACACACACACACACACACACACACACACACACAGAGACACACACACACCCCAGTATAGTGTGTATTTCTATTGTAGATCTCACCACCCCCAGTATAGTGTGTATTTATACTGTAGATCTCCCCCCCCCCGTATAGTGTGTATGTATACTGTAGATCCCCCCCCAGTATAGTGTGTATTTATACTGTAGATCTCCCCCCAGTATAGTGTTTATTTATACTGTAGATCCCCCCCCCCCCCAGTATAGTGTGTATTTATAATGTAGATCTCCCCCCCAGTATAGTGTGTATTTATACTGTAGATCTCTCCCCCCCAGTATAGTGTGTATTTATAATGTAGATCCCCCCCCCAGTATAGTGTGTATTTATAATGTAGATCCCCCCCCAGTATAGTGTGTATTTATAATGTAGATCCCCCCCCCAGTATAGTGTGTATTTATAATGTAGATCTCCCCCCCCCAGTATAGTGTGTATTTATAATGTAGATCCCCCCCCCCCCAGTATAGTGTGTATTTATAATGTAGATCTCCCCCCCAGTATAGTGTGTATTTATAATGTAGATCCCCCCCCCCAGTATAGTGTGTATTTATAATGTAGATCTCCCCCCCCCAGTATAGTGTATATTTATACTGTAGATCCCCCCCCCCCCAGTATAGTGTGTATTTATAATGTAGATCCCCCCCCCCAGTATAGTGTGTATTTATAATGTAGATCTCTCCCCCCCAGTATAGTGTGTATTTATACTGTAGATCCCCCCCCCCCCCAGTATAGTGTGTATTTATAATGTAGATCTCCCCCCCAGTATAGTGTATATTTATATTGTAGATCTCCCCCCCAGTATAGTGTGTATTTATAATGTAGATCTCTCCCCCCCAGTATAGTGTGTATTTATACTGTAGATCCCCCCCCCCCCCAGTATAGTGTGTATTTATAATGTAGATCTCCCCCCCAGTATAGTGTATATTTATATTGTAGATCTCCCCCCCAGTATAGTGTGTATTTATATTGTAGATCTCCCCCCCAGTATAGTGTGTATTTATAATGTAGATCTCCCCCCCAGTATAGTGTGTATTTATAATGTAGATCTCCCCCCCAGTATAGTGTGTATTTATAATGTAGATCTCCCCCCCAGTATAGTGTGTATTTATAATGTAGATCTCCCCCCCAGTATAGTGTTTATTTATACTGTAGATCCCCCCCCCCCCCAGTATAGTGTGTATTTATAATGTAGATCTCCCCCCCAGTATAGTGTGTATTTATAATGTAGATCTCCCCCCCCCCAGTATAGTGTGTATTTATAATGTAGATCTCCCCCCCAGTATAGTGTGTATTTATAATGTAGATCTCCCCCCCCAGTATAGTGTGTATTTATAATGTAGATCTCCCCCCCAGTATAGTGTGTATTTATAATGTAGATCTCCCCCCCAGTATAGTGTGTATTTATAATGTAGATCTCCCCCCCCCCCAGTATAGTGTGTATTTATAATGTAGATCTCCCCCCCCCAGTATAGTGTGTATTTATAATGTAGATCTCCCCCCCAGTATAGTGTGTATTTATAATGTAGATCTCCCCCCCCAGTATAGTGTGTATTTATAATGTAGATCTCCCCCCCCCCCCAGTATAGTGTGTATTTATAATGTAGATCTCCCCCCAGTATAGTGTGTATTTATATTGTAGATCTCCCCCCCCCAGTATAGTGTGTATTTATAATGTAGATCCCCCCCCCCCAGTATAGTGTGTATTTATAATGTAGGTCTCCCCCCCCCAGTATAGTGTGTATTTATAATGTAGATCTCCCCCCCCAGTATAGTGTGTATTTATAATGTAGATCTCCCCCCCAGTATAGTGTGTATTTATATTGTAGATCTCCCCCCAGTATAGTGTGTATTTATATTGTAGATCTCCCCCCCAGTATAGTGTGTATTTATAATGTAGATCTCCCCCCCAGTATAGTGTGTATTTATAATGTAGATCTCCCCCCCAGTATAGTGTGTATTTATAATGTAGATCTCCCCCCCCCCCCAGTATAGTGTGTATTTATAATGTAGATCTCCCCTCCCCCAGTATAGTGTGTATTTATATTGTAGATCTCCCCCCCCCAGTATAGTGTGTATTTATAATGTAGATCTCCCCCCCCCAGTATAGTGTGTATTTATATTGTAGATCTCCCCCCCCCAGTATAGTGTGTATTTATAATGTAGATCCCCCCCCCCCCAGTATAGTGTGTATTTATAATGTAGATCCCCCCCCCAGTATAGTGTGTATTTATAATGTAGATCCCCCCCCCCCCCAGTATAGTGTGTATTTATACTGTAGATCCCCCCCCCCCCCAGTATAGTGTGTATTTATAATGTAGATCCCCCCCCCAGTATAGTGTGTATTTATAATGTAGATCTCCCCCCCCCAGTATAGTGTGTATTTATAATGTAGATCTCCCCCCCAGTATAGTGTGTATTTATAATGTAGATCTCCCCCCCAGTATAGTGTGTATTTATAATGTAGATCCCCCCCCCAGTATAGTGTGTATTTATAATGTAGATCTCCCCCCCCCAGTATAGTGTGTATTTATAATGTAGATCTCCCCCCCAGTATAGTGTGTATTTATAATGTAGATCCCCCCCCCCCCAGTATAGTGTGTATTTATAATGTAGATCCCCCCCCCAGTATAGTGTGTATTTATAATGTAGATCTCCCCCCCCCCCAGTATAGTGTGTATTTATAATGTAGATCTCCCCCCCAGTATAGTGTGTATTTATAATGTAGATCTCCCCCCAGTATAGTGTGTATTTATATTGTAGATCTCCCCCCAGTATAGTGTGTATTTATATTGTAGATCTCCCCCCAGTATAGTGTGTATTTATATTGTAGGTCTCCCCCCCCCAGTATAGTGTGTATTTATAATGTAGATCCCCCCCCCAGTATAGTATGTATTTATAATGTAGATCTCCCCCCAGTATAGTGTGTATTTATATTGTAGATCTCCCCCCAGTATAGTGTGTATTTATATTGTAGGTCTCCCCCCCCCAGTATAGTATGTATTTATAATGTAGATCTCCCCCCCCCCCAGTATAGTGTGTATTTATAATGTAGATCTCCCCCCCAGTATAGTGTGTATTTATATTGTAGGTCTCCCCCCCCCAGTATAGTGTGTATTTATAATGTAGATCTCCCCCCCAGTATAGTGTGTATTTATATTGTAGATCCCCCCCCCCCAGTATAGTGTGTATTTATAATGTATACCCCCCCCCCCAGTATAGTGTGTATTTATAATGTAGATCCCCCCCCCTCCCAGTATAGTGTGTATTTATAATGTAGATCTCCCCCCCAGTATAGTGTGTATTTATAATGTAGATCTCCCCCCCCTCCAGCATAGTGTGTATTTATAATGTAGATCTCCCCCCCAGTATAGTGTGTATTTATATTGTAGGTCTCCCCCCCCCAGTATAGTGTGTATTTATATTGTAGATCCCCCCCCAGTATAGTGTGTATTTATAATGTAGATCTCCCCCCCAGTATAGTGTGTATTTATAATGTAGATCTCCCCCCCCCAGTATAGTGTGTATTTATAATGTAGATCCCCCCCCCAGTATAGTGTGTATTTATAATGTAGATCTCCCCCCCCCAGTATAGTGTGTATTTATAATGTAGATCCCCCCCCCAGTATAGTGTGTATTTATAATGTAGATCTCCCCCCCCAGTATAGTGTATATTTATAATGTAGATCTCCCCCCCCAGTATAGTATGTATTTATAATGTAGATCTCCCCCCCAGTATAGTGTGTATTTATAATGTAGATCTCCCCCCCAGTATAGTGTGTATTTATATTGTAGATCCCCCCCCCAGTATAGTATGTATTTATAATGTAGATCTCCCCCCCCCCCAGTATAGTGTGTATTTATATTGTAGATCCCCCCCCCAGTATAGTATGTATTTATAATGTAGATCTCCCCCCCCCCCCAGTATAGTGTGTATTTATAATGTAGATCTCCCCCCCCAGTATAGTGTGTATTTATAATGTAGATCCCCCCCCCCAGTATAGTGTGTATTTATATTGTAGATCCCCCCCCCAGTATAGTATGTATTTATAATGTAGATCTCCCCCCCAGTATAGTGTGTATTTATAATGTAGATCTCCCCCCCAGTATAGTGTATATTTATATTGTAGATCTCCCCCCCCCAGTATAGTGTGTATTTATAATGTAGATCTCCCCCCCCCCAGTATAGTGTGTATTTATAATGTAGATCCCCCCCCCAGTATAGTGTGTATTTATAATGTAGATCTCCCCCCCCCAGTATAGTGTGTATTTATAATGTAGATCCCCCCCCCAGTATAGTGTGTATTTATAATGTAGATCTCCCCCCCCTCCAGCATAGTGTGTATTTATATTGTAGGTCTCCCCCCCCCAGTATAGTATGTATTTATAATGTAGATCTCCCCCCCCAGTATAGTGTGTATTTATAATGTAGATCTCCCCCCCAGTATAGTGTGTATTTATAATGTAGATCTCCCCCCCCCCCAGTATAGTGTGTATTTATAATGTAGATCCCCCCCCCAGTATAGTATGTATTTATAATGTAGATCCCCCCCCCCCAGTATAGTGTGTATTTATAATGTAGATCTCCCCCCCCAGTATAGTGTGTATTTATATTGTAGGTCTCCCCCCCCCAGTATAGTGTGTATTTATAATGTAGATCTCCCCCCCCAGTATAGTGTGTATTTATAATGTAGATCTCCCCCCCCAGTATAGTGTGTATTTATAATGTAGATCTCCCCCCCCAGTATAGTGTGTATTTATAATGTAGATCCCCCCCCCCCAGTATAGTGTGTATTTATAATGTAGATCTCCCCCCCAGTATAGTGTGTATTTATAATGTAGATCTCACCCCCCCCCCCAGTATAGTGTGTATTTATAATGTAGATCTCCCCCCCCAGTATAGTGTGTATTTATAATGTAGATCTCCCCCCCAGTATAGTGTGTATTTATAATGTAGATCCCCCCCAGTATAGTGTGTATTTATAATGTAGATCTCCCCCCCAGTATAGTGTGTATTTATAATGTAGATCCCCCCCAGTATAGTGTATATTTATAATGTAGATCTCCTCCCCCAGTATAGTGTGTATTTATATTGTAGATCTCCCCCCAGTATAGTGTGTATTTATAATGTAGATCTCCCCCCCCAGTATAGTGTGTATTTATAATGTAGATCTCCCCCCCAGTATAGTGTGTATTTATAATGTAGATCTCCCCCCCCAGTATAGTGTGTATTTATAATGTAGATCTCCCCCCCAGTATAGTGTGTATTTATAATGTAGATCTCCCCCCCCCCCCCAGTATAGTGTGTATTTATAATGTAGATCTCCTCACCCCCAGTATAGTGTGTATTTATAATGTAGATCCCCCCCCCAGTATAGTGTGTATTTATAATGTAGATCTCACCCCCCCCCCCAGTATAGTGTGTATTTATAATGTAGATCTCCTCACCCCCAGTATAGTGTGTATTTATAATGTAGATCCCCCCCAGTATAGTGTGTATTTATATTGTAGATCTCCCCCCCAGTATAGTGTGTATTTATATTGTAGATCCCCCCCAGTATAGTGTGTATTTATATTGTAGATCTCCCCCCCCAGTATAGTGTGTATTTATAATGTAGATCTCCTCACCCCCAGTATAGTGTGTATTTATAATGTAGATCTCCCCCCCAGTATAGTGTGTATTTATAATGTAGATCCCCCCCCCCAGTATAGTGTATATTTATAATGTAGATCTCCCCCCAGTATAGTGTGTATTTATAATGTAGATCTCCCCCCCAGTATAGTGTGTATTTATAATGTAGATCTCCCCCCAGTATAGTGTGTATTTATAATGTAGATCCCCCCCCCCAGTATAGTGTGTATTTATAATGTAGATCTCCCCCCCAGTATAGTGTGTATTTATAATGTAGATCTCCCCCCCAGTATAGTGTGTATTTATAATGTAGATCCCCCCCCCCCAGTATAGTGTGTATTTATAATGTAGATCTCCCCCCCCCCAGTATAGTGTGTA
>NC_048571.1:35042114-35052114 GCF_013265735.2 Oncorhynchus mykiss
CATACCAATACATACCAATACATACCGATACATACCGATACACACCAATACACACCGATACATACCAATACATACCAATACATACCAATACATACCAATACACACCAATACATACCGATACATACCGATACGTACCGATACATACCGATACATACCGATACATACCAATACATACAGATACATACCGATACATACCAATACGTACCAATACGTACCAATACATACAGATACATACCGAGACGTATAGTAAATCCTCTCTGATGGACTGGCGTTGTTCCTGTACCAGTCCGACTGTGGACTGTTGCCCTAGATTCGTTTTGTCCTCACTCTGCTACAGAGAGTTCAGTTTCACTTCTGGGTTTGTTGACGATATTCATAGGCAGTGTCAGTTTCTCACACCTGGAAAATCATCCTGCAAGAACAGGAAACACGATTTATAGTTTGGATTATAATATATTGACATTTTAGAAGTGGTGGATACATTGTTGGTTTAAGGGGCAAATCAATTCTGATAATTTAAAGTGTAAATTACAAACTTTAGAAGCCTTTTTAAACCTCGAATAAACTTCAACGTTTTTTTAAAGTTGCAACGACAAGGCTGATCGAATTAAGATCCTACATCTGTTCGTTCATTTGACTGTCCTGGACGTTATAGAGAGGCTTCAGTACCTCTACTTCGTTAAGGCTCAGAGTCTGAGACTATATGATTCACTTGGCCTGGCCTTGCCTAAATCAGACCTACATCCAATATATATCTTCAATGGGAACCTGTTCCATGTATACTGTTGACAATATGATTCCCTTCTGTTTGATATGTCCTTGTCTAAATCAGGCCTACATCCAATATATATCCTCAATGGGACCCTATATAGTCCACTACTACCCTATGGGTCCTGGTCTAATGTAGTGCACTGAATGGGGGAAAGGGTGTAGTTTGACACAGACAATGGAGACCAGATGACAGGGGTTCCTCGGATGTGATGTCTCAATCACACCCTGGCTTTATCACAAATTGCAGTCTATTTCCCTATGTAGTGCACTGCTTAGAACCAGAGGCACATACGGATGGATCTAGGGGGTTGCAGTTTTTTGGGACACAGGGGATGACTCAATCAGGCCTTGTTTTGGGTGCCAAGCACCTTGACAGCAGGTCGCTATAGCTGGTGAGACGAAGAGTGGAAATTGTCCCGTGCCCATGTGGAGATTCTGATTGGCTCTCCCGTGTGACTCTCCTCCAATCTACATGGTAATGGAGAGGCTATTACATCGGAGGAATAGAAACGCTCAATTTACATCTGATTAACGGACGAAACTGAGAGGCTCCGTCTTGACGCTCAAATGGCACCCTATTCCCTACGTAGTGCACTACTTTGACCAGAGCTCTATAGAACCATATTCCCTACTTGGTGCACTACTTTGGACCGAGCCCTATAGAAACATATTCCCTACGTAGTGCACTACTTTGGACCAGAGCCCTATAGAACCCTATTCCCTACGTAGTGCACTACTTTGGACCAGAGCCCTATAGAACCTTATTCCCTACGTAGTGCACTATAGTATACTACATAGTGAATAGGGTGTCATTTAGGAAACATCGTAAGGAAACAGAACATGATGGCTGTTTGGTGAGGAAACAGTTGCTGTGGTAACAGACTTGTATTTAAAAGAAGAAAGGTACCATTAAGTTGGTCTTATATCTGTGTAGTGGTGTAGTACATTCATAGATATACAATCTAACGATTTGTCCTCTCCGTTCAAGTCAATAATGGCATAATGGGTGGACTGGCGGCCATTGAGGGTGTACCCAATCGGAGCGAAACAGGAAGTAAAAGCAATCTGTAGCGTGATTATTATTTTTTTTAAGTCAACTCAACTGACGTTACAAAAAATATTGCTAGATACCATTTCTCTGATTTCATTATTGTTGGGCTACATTTTCCTGTTATGTACGCTAGTCCACTTACCAACGAAGTAGCCACTCCCACTACCACTCCCACTCCCATTCCCACTCCCACTCCACTTCCATCCATATTCTCATTCCCATCCCTATTCCCATTCCCACTTCCATTCCCACTTCCACTACCATGCACACTAGCATTCCCACTCCCACTCTCATTCCCACTAGCATTCCCACTCCCACTCCCATTCCAATTCCCATTCCCACTCCCACTCCCAATCCCACTACCACTACCACTCCCACTATCATGCACACTCCCATTCCCACTCACACTCCCATTCCCATTCCCACTATCAATCCCACTCACTCCCATTCCCACTACCATTCCCACTCCCACTACCACTCTCATTCCCACTCCCACTCCCACTACCATTCCTATTCCCATTTCCACTCCCACTTCCAAAACCACTCCCATCCCCAGTCTGCCATTTACTTCACTCACTCCTCAGCTCGCTCCTGTCTTCCTCTCTCTCCAATCTCATTTTGGGAAATTAATCTTCCTGTCACCCTCTCTAATCCCCCCCGTCCCCTCTCCTCTTCCTACCCCTCCTGCTATTCCTCATGTCACCATGATAATGTGTCGCTCTGCCAGGCTCCTCACGAGCTCATTATCTAGAGTTATTGGGACGGACTGCTACCCTACATGGAGTGGAGGAGAGGGGAGAGTGGAGGAAAAGGAGAGACAGGAGGGAAGGGGAGGGGGAGGAGAGAGGAGGGGAAGGGGGAGAGGGAAGGGGGGGGGTGAGGAGGGGAAGGGGGAGACAAGAGGAGAACAGAGGAGAGGAGAGGAGGGGAGATGAGTGACTCCCATTGTGACTCCCGTCATCTTATTTCAGTCATTTCTATGGCCCCAGAACAATCTGGACATGGAAAATGATTTTGGATGGTTTAAAGGGTCTGGAATCACTACGTTTAAAGCCAAGGGCTCCCAGAACGTTGACGGAGCAAGGCGACATGTTGTTATTAAAGACACAAAAGGCTGGCACAACGACATCAATTCACGCTGTCCTCGGCATGAATGACCCTGGAGGGTTCCACAGCTGCTTCTGCCTTCCTTCCTTCCATTCTTCCCCGCCGATGTCTCACAGACAAGGGCCTCCCGTTTTTGTATCCTTTATGATAAAAGACAGTAATCAAATTTGGTTGAGTAGCTAGAGGAGGCTAGAGATGGCGGGAGAAAAGAGGAGGGAGAGAAGAGGAGGCTAGAGAAGAAGAGGGGGCTAGTGAAGAAGAGGAGGGAGAGAAGAAGAGGAGGGAGAGAAGAAGAAGAGGGAAAGAAGAAGAGGAGGGAGAGAAGAAGAGGAGGGAGAGAAGAAGAGGAGTGAGAGAAGCAGAAGAGGAGGGAGAGGGATGGATTAAATTAACGTTGATTATTGCCAGTCCTATGAGGTTTGATGGAAAGAGCAGCATGGATGGCAGGCTTTGTAAATGTACTGTTATTTGTTTAACTAGTGGTTATATGTGTCTCTGAAGGGTGACTGATGATAGCATACAGTATTAAACTGGTTAAATGACAACTCAAACAGCTAAGCTGAGTGTTGTCAAGGAGGTGGACATTTGAAGGAAAATGTCCATTGGCTGTCACGTGTCAGTTACCTGGTACTATAGGAACTTGGAAGCATAGTGAGTGGCAAATCATTTGTAAAAAAAAAAATAGAAAAGAGTAGTGGCCCAAGGCAACTGCCCTGAGGGACACCGCACTGTACATACCTGATGTTAGAGAAGCTTCCATTGACAAACATTCTCCGGGTTCTATTGGTTAAATATTTCTCCAACCATGTGATGCCAGGTGATGTAAAGCCACAGCAAGTGAGTTCTTCATTAACAATGTATTATCAATAACATTCATTCTAAAATATAACAATGCAGCTCCACCTATCATCTTATTATCCATTTTTTTTTTAAAACCAATCATCAGTCATCTAAGTCAGTGCAGTACAAATTGAGTGCCCTTCTCAATATGCATACTGAAAGTCAGTAGTTAACTTGATCTCTGATAAAGAGCAGGTTACTTGTTCAAACAACATTTTCGCCATATGTTTACTAAGAACAGGCAGCAAACTGATTGGGAGGCCGTTAAAGAGCCAGCAAAGGGTGCTTTACAATTTTTAGACGATGGAATTACTTTGGCTTTCTTCCACGCCTTCGGATTCCTCCTTTAGGCTTTGGTTATTAAAGATACAGCACATATTTTGTATTGAATTTTAAACATCATCATTGTCTCTTCTGATATATGATCAATAACCATTAATACGTTCACACAGACTCAAACATGTACATGTAAAACAACACAACCACACGTGTCTTTAAACACTCTGTGTGTGGGTTGATTGAGCTGTAGTGGTTGATTGGGCTGTAGTTCAGTGGACATGGATGGCTGTCACTGGATCACCTGTCTGGACTGAGGGATGGATGATGTGTCTGGACTGAGGGACAGATCACCTGTCTGGACTGAGGGACAGATCACCTGTCTGGACTGAGGGACAGATCACCTGTCTGGACTGATGGACAGATCCCCTGTCTGGACTGAGGGATGGATGATGTGTCTGGACTGAGGGATGGATGATGTGTCTGGACTGAGGGATGGATGATGTGTCTGGACTGAGGAATTGATGACGTGTCTGGACTGAGGGATGGATGATGTGTCTGGACTGAGGAATGGATGACGTGTCCGGACTGATGGATGGATGGATTGTCTGTGCTGAGGGTTTGGGCTCCATGGACCAGTGGGCTCTGGGACCATCAAAGGGGTCATCTATTAGGAGGATTATACAAGGTATGTGTGATGAAACAGAGCTAGAAATCCAAGGAAACTGATGATGAACATTACAACTTGATGTACAGTGCAGTAGAAAGGAGGGAAGAGCGAAGGTCTGGAACATTTTGGCTAGGTGGTTTTTAGGCTGTAGTTCCTGAAATAAGTGATGGAGCCCAGGTAACATGACTACATGGAACTCTCTGGTAGCCCAGGTAACATGACTACATGGAACTCTCTGGTAGCCCAGGTAACATGACTACATGGAAGTCTCTGGGAGCCCAGGTAACATGACTACATGGAACTCTCTGGTAGCCCAGGTAACATGACTACATGGAACTCTCTGGTAGCCCAGGTAACATGACTACATGGAACTCTCTGGTAGCCCAGGTAACATGACTACATGGAACTCTCTGGTAGCCCAGGTAACATGACTACATGGAACTCTCTGGTAGCCCCTATACAGAACATTGACAATGAGGTTGAATGAGGTTTGAATGCCGACCTTTGGTGAATATTCTTGTGTCATCTCGAAAATAATTGAAGATATTACCTAGAGCATTTTCTGTTGTCGCCAGCAACTGTGTATCTTTGGTAGCTAATAAGTGTCACGGATCAGTCCGGAACTGTGTCATTGCGAAGAACCAGGTCCCCGTTCCCACTGATTGCATTTGTATAAATGTGCCCTTTGTTTCAGACTCGGGCTGTCGATTAGTGTTACACTGTCCGTTGGTCGCGTGAGTACATTTGCCTTGTTGTATTTGGGCTTTCGTGCCCTTGTGGATTGCGCAGGCGATTACGGGGTCTCGTCCCGTGTGATAATCATTGTGCGATTGTGTTATTTATTCGAGGTACTCTTCGCTCTTTTTGGACTGGGTTTCAACCCTGTGTTTTTGTGTTAGGTGTTTGTTTGGTCTTCGTCCCCTTTGCCTTTACACGGAACGCTGTAATTTGGGATGAATAAAGAAAATATATATTACGCATTCCTGCGCCTGTCTCCCGAATTATTCATACCAACGTGACAATAAGGTTGAAGGGATTTACCCAACCCTTCGGAAATATGGTCAGAGTCCCAAATGGCACCCTATTCCCTATGTAGTGCACTACTTTTGACCAGAGCCCTATGGAAACCTATTCCCTATATAGTGCACTACTTTAGATCAGAGCCCTATAGAACTCTATTCCATATGTAGTGCACTACTTTAAACCAGAGCCCTATAGAACCCTATTCCCTATATGTAGTGCACTACTTTTGACCAGGGCCCTATAAAACCGTATTCCCTATGTAGTGCACTACTTTAGACCAGAGCCCTATAGAACCCTATTCCCTATATGTAGTGCACTACTTTTGACCAGGGCCCTATAAAACCCTATTCCCTATGTAGTGCACTACTTTAGACCAGGGCCCTATAGAACCCTATTCCCTTTGTAGTGCACTACTTTTGACCAGGGCGCACCATATAGGGAATAGGGAACCATTTGAGGCAGAAGCTACATTTACCATCTTTTAAAGGATAACGGAGATATCAAGATGTTGTAGATACTAGTTTGTTACACTCCTCTATGTTCCTGCTCTGTCCAACCAAAGCTAGTGAAATAATTTAGTCCCAAGAAGATCATTTATTCATTTCCGTCTTCCTGCCAAGTCATGTGGCATCTGTCTCAAGGATGATTCTGAACTAAGTGAAGACAATACCTTCTGTACTGATGCCAGACATGGCATTTAGAAAATGTTTTCCATTTAAGGCTGAAAAGGCTTCTTTAAAAAAAAAAACATGACATATGCATATTTCAGCTTTTTATTTTGGCTTCCAGAAGTACGGTCATTTCTATTGGCAGAATTTCGAATGATCTTTAACTTTTTAGTATTTCAAAGGAAATGATATATTCTGTTCTGTCGTTGTTGTTTTTGGTTTTTTTGGTAGTGGTTGTTGTGGTAGAAATTGAGTGTAGAAATAGGTGATATTTCTGTCAATTTCACATGTGTCTGTTGCGGTAGAGTTTCAGTGAAGAAACAGTTAATTTTCTATCCATTTCACATATGTCTGTTGTGGTAGAGTTTCAATGAAGAAACGTGATTTTCTATCCATTTCACGTATGTCTGTTGTGGAAGAGTTTCAATGAAGAAACAGTTGATTTTCTATCCATTTCACATATGTATGTTGTGGTAGAGTTTCAGTGAAGAAACAGTTAATTTTCTATCCATTTCACATATGTCTGTTGTGGTAGAGTTTCAGTGAAGAAACAGTTAATTTTCTATCCATTTCACATATGTCTGTTGTGGTAGAGTTTCAATGAAGAAACATGTGATTTTCTATCCATTTCACGTATGTCTGTTGTGGAAGAGTTTCAATGAAGAAACAGTTGATTTTCTATCCATTTCACATATGTCTGTTGTGGTAGAGTTTCAGTGAAGAAACAGTTAATTTTCTATCCATTTCACATATGTCTGTTGTGGTAGAGTTTCAATGAAGAAACATGTGATTTTCTATCCATTTCACGTATGTCTGTTGTGGAAGAGTTTCAATGAAGAAACAGTTGATTTTCTATCCATTTCACATATGTCTGTTGTGGTAGAGTTTCAATGAAGAAACAGTTGATTTTCTATCCATTTCACATATGTCTGTTGTGGTAGAGTTTCAGTGTAGAAACAGGTGATTTTCTATCCATTTCACATATGTCTGTTGTGGTAGAGTTTCAATGAAGTAACAGTTGATTTTCTATCCATTTCACATATGTCTGTTGTGGTAGAGTTTCAGTGTAGAAACAGGTGATTTTCTATCCATTTCACATGTGTCTGTTGTGGTAGAGTTTCAGTGAAGAAACAGGTGATTTTCTATCCATTTCACATATGTCTGTTGTGGTAGTTTCAATGAAGAAACTGTTGATTTTCTATCCATTTCACATATGTCTGTTGTGGAGAGTTTCCGTGTAGAAACAGGTGATTTTATATCCATTTCACATGTGTCTGTTGTGGTAGAGTTTCAGTGAAGAGACAGGTGATTTTCTATCCATTTCACATATGTCTGTTGTGGTAGAGTTTCAATGAAGAAACAGTTGATTTTCTATCCATTTCACATATGTCTGTTGTGGTAGAGTTTCCTTGTAGAAACAGGTGATTTTCTATCCATTTCACATGTGTCTGTTGTGGTAGAGTTTCAGTGAAGAGACAGGTGATTTTCTATCCATTTCACATATGTCTGTTGTGGTAGAGTTTCAATGAAGAAACAGTTGATTTTCTATCCATTTCACATATGTCTGTTGTGGTAGAGTTTTCGTGTAGAAACAGGTGATTTTCTATCCATTTCACATATGTCTGTTGTGGTAGAGTTTCAGTGAAGAAACAGTTTAATATTCTGTCCACCTCACATATTTCTTATCCCAGGAGAAGCCTGTTGAGCAAAACCCTGCATTGTTACCTCCTTTCGCTTTGTTCCACTTGACGTTTCTCCCACCTTCTCAACGTGAAATTTGAAGCTAAACTGACTTAAGGAACAGTTCACAACCTTTTAAATATTGACTTTATAACAAGTATTTTTGCTAGTTAATTAATAAGCAATGTGCCCGGTCTTCAGAAGCTGCTCTTTGTTTGTGCAGAACATAAATTAACACTTGCTCACAAGGCCTCGGGTATGAATTATATATGAGGTCGGCAACAACTAGCGCTAATGGTGTCTTGCCGCGTTTTACACAATTAGGTTTTGCGGGAGCTAAAAATGTTGATTTGATCTAAAAGCGTTTTCATGAGTTGAGTGGATTAGAATGCGTTTCAGATTTCAAGAGGGATGTCTCCCGAGCCTGAAGGACAGAAATTATGTGACAGATGGAGAAGGTTGTAGTAGTTCTACAATGACACAATATTAAATATTCAACTTTGTTTACAAGACTAATATATAACTGTTAAATTAATTCTGTCATTAGTTACGGTCACTGTGTAGCACCTGTATAGTACTATCAGTATTACCTTGTTATGTATCTGTAGTACTATCAGTATTATCTTGTTATATCTCTATAGTACTAACAGTATTATCTTGTTATATCTCTGTAGTACTAACAGTATTACCTTGTTATATCTATATAGGACTAACAGTATTTCATTGTTATATCTCTGTAGTACTAACAGTATTATCTTGTTATATCTCTGTAGTACTAACAGTATTACCTTGTTATATCTATATAGGACTAACAGTATTTCATTGTTATAGCTCTGTAGTACTAACAGTATTATCTTGTTATATCTCTGTAGTACTAACAGTATTATCTTGTTATATCTCTGTAGTACTAACAGTATTATCTTGTTATATCTCTGTAGTACTAACAGTATTACCTTGTTATATCTCTATAGTACTAACAGTATTGCCTTGTTATATCTATATAGGACTAACAGTATTTCATTGTTATATCTCTGTAGTACTAACAGTATTACCTTGTTTAATCTCTATAGGACTAACAGTATTTCATTGTTATATCTCTGTAGTACTAACAGTATTTTATTGTTATATCTCTGTAGTACTAACAGTATTTTATTGTTATATCTCTATAGTACTATCAGTATTACCTTGTTATGTCTCTGTAGTAGTAATGTTCTGGTTGTTCTGGTCCTGGAGAGAGAGGCGTGGGCGGAGCTACAGAAATGTAACACTAACATTGAGTGTCCTGTTCTTCTTCTCTCTGTGTCTCTCTAGATGGCCCCCTGGGACCCAGAGGCCTAGTGGAAGCTACAGAGATGTGTACCCAGGAGTGTTTGGTGCTTGGCCACTCTGACAACTGCTGGATGCCCCCTACCCTCGGCTCCTACAGCCAGCCCAAGTCTCCAGTGTCCAACTTCGCCACCCAGAAAGAGTGGGCCAAAGAGAAACTGCTCAACGGCCATACTACGTTGACCCGGACCTGGAAGACCGATAGTGGGCGGGACCAGTTTTGTGACAAGAAGCAATTTGGCAGCGGGGAGGGACACTTCAGCAGCAGTGGCCACATGGCTGACATCCCATTGGCTAGTTTGAAATCCTACCAGCCTACCACTGGCCCAGACTCTTCGAAGGAACACCAGCTATAAAAGGAGCTCTGATTGGAGGCAGCCAATCTAAACAGGGCTGCGATTGGATAATCTGAACAGGACAGATGACGCAAGTTTCAAGAGTTTTTTTTTTCTATCTTTTTTTTCTTTCTTGTTCGTACTATTTGATTTAAGTCGATGCTTGTGCTATGTGATAGTTACATGTGCTACGTAGGCCACTAGACTAGTACTGATGCAGTGTACTCTACAATTCAACTTTTTTGGCGTTGGA
>NC_048571.1:35057114-35059614 GCF_013265735.2 Oncorhynchus mykiss
ATCAGCTGATGTACGAAGGGCTATATAAATACATTTGATTTAATTTACAGTATAGTACAGTACAGTATAGTATAGTACAGGATAGTATAGTACAGCACAGTATAGTACAGCGCAGAACAGTATAGTATAGTATAGTATAGCATGGTATAGTATAGTACAGTATATCACAGTATAGTATAGCACAGTATAGCACAGTATAGTATAGTACAGTATAGTACAGTATAGTGCAGTATAGTACAGCACAGTACGGTACAGTACAGTATAGTATAGTACAGTATAGTACAGTACAGGATAGTATAGTACAGGATAGTATAGTACAGTACAGTATAGTATAGTACAGTATAGTATAGTACAGTACAGTATAGTACAGTGCAGAACAGTATAGTATAGTATAGTACGGTATAGTATAGTACAGTATAGTATAGTACAGTACAGTACAGTATAGTACAGCGCAGTACGGTATAGTATAGTATAGTACAGTGTAGCATAGTATAGTATAGTATGGTATAGTATAGTACAGCATTATATAGTACAGTATAGTACAGAACAGTACAGTATAGTATAGTACATTATAGTATAGTACAGTACAGTATAGTACTATATAGTATAGTACAGCATAGTACAGTATAGTATAGTGCAGTATAGTATAGTACAGCATAGTTTAATACCGTATAGCACATTATAGTACAGTATATTATTGTACAGTACAGTACAGTATAGTGCAGTATAGCACAGCATAGTGCAGTATAGTGCAGTATAGAAACAGTATAGCACAGTATAGTGTACAGTACAGTACAAATCAAATCAAATCAAATGTATTTATAAAGCCCTTCGTACATCAGCCAATATCTCAAAGTGCTGTACAGAAACCCAGCCTAAAACCCCAAACAGCAATGCAGGTGTAGAAGCACAGTACAGCAGAGTATAGTTCAGTATAGTACAGTATAGCCCCGTATAGCACAGTATAGAAACAGTATAGCACAGTATAGAAACAGTATAGTACAGTATAGTGCAGAACAGCATATTACAGTACAGTATAGTATATTACAGTAAAGTGCAGTATAGTACACTACAGCACAGTATAGTGCAGTATAGCACGGTATAGCCCCGTATAGCACAGTATAGCACAGTAAAGTAAAGTATAGTGCATTATAGCACAGTATAGTGCAGTATAGTACAGAATAGCCCAGTATAGTATAGTATAGTACAGTATAGCACAGTATAGTACAGTATAGTCTAGTCCAGTATAGTATAGTATAGTATAGTATAGTACAGTACAGTGTAGTACATTATAGCACAGTATAGTACAGTATAGTCTAGTCCAATACAGTATAGTACAGCATAGTACAGTATAGCACAGTATAGTACAGTATGGTATTTTCCAGTACAGCATAGCACAGTATAGTACAGTATAGCCCCGTATAGCACAGTATAGCACAGTAAAATACAGTATAGTGCAGTATAGCACAGTATAGTGCAGTATAGTACAGAATAGCCCAGTATAGTACAGTATAGCACAGCATAGTCCAGTCCAGTACAGTACAGTATAGTATAGTATTGTATAGTGCAGTATAGTGCAGTATAGTACATTATAGCACAGTACAGTACAGTATAGTCTAGTCCAGTACAGTATAGTACAGTATAGTACAGTATAGCACAGTATAGTACAGTATAGTATTTTCCAGTACAGTATAGTACTGTATGGTACAGTATAGCACAGTACAGCACAGTAAAGTACAGTATAGTGCAGTATAGCACAGTATAGTGCAGTATAGTACAGAATAGCCCAGTATGGTACAGTATAGTACAGTATAGCACAGTATAGTACAGTATAGTCTAGTGCGGTACAGTATAGTATAGTATAGCACAGTATAGTACATTATATCACAGTATAGTACAGTATAGTCTAGTCCAGTACAGTATAGTACAGTATAGTACAGTATAGTGCTAAATTAAATTCTTACTTGCCATGCTTTCCCACAAAAATAGTCCTACCCTTAACTACTGGTAGTTAATACCATACCCTTAACTACTGGTAGTTAATACCATACCCTTAACTACTGGTAGTTAATACCATACCCTTAACTACTGGTAGTTAATAACATACCCTTAACTACTGGTAGTTAATACCATTGTCCTACCCTTAACTACTGGTAGTTAATACCATAGACCTACCCTTAACTACTGGTAGTTAATACCATAGTCCTACCCTTAACTACTGGTAGTTAATACCATAGTCCTACCCTTAACCACTGGTAGTTAATACCATTGTCCTACACTTAACCACTGGTAGTTAACACCATACCCTTAACTACTGGTAGTTAATACCATAGTCCTACCCTTAACTACTGGTAGTTGATACCATAGTCCTACCCTTAACTACTGGTAGTTAATACCATACCCTTAACTACTGGTAGTTAATACCATAGTCCTACCCATTAACCAATGGTAGTTAATACCATAGTCCTACCCTTAACTACTGGTAGTTAATACCATAGTC
>NC_048571.1:35062114-35064614 GCF_013265735.2 Oncorhynchus mykiss
GGGCCGGTCCACACGAGATCCACACGAGGTCCATGGGCCGGTCCACACGAGGTCCACATGAGGTCCACACGAGGTCCACACGAGGTCCACGGGCCGGCCCACACGCCGGTCCACACGAGGTCCACACGGCGGTCCACACGGCGGTCCACACTGCGGTCCACACGCCGGTCCACACGGCGGTCCACACGCCGGTCCACACGGCGGTCCACACGCCGTCCACACGGCGGTCCACACGAGGTCCACGGGTCGGACCACACGGCAGTCCACACGCCGGTCCACACGGCGGTCCACGGGTGGAAGAGAAAGTTCAGTAGAGATTCACCTCCACAAACACACAAAGAAAACTGCTCTCTGCCAGATAGAACATTATGAAATATAAAACAATACCAAAACAGATTCCCATCTAGATATTTATTAGAAGATTAATGAAGTGATAATGCCCAAGAATAGATATTTATTTGAAGATTATTGAAGTGATAATGCCCAAGAATAGATATTTATTTGAATAGCCTTAATGAAGTGATAATGCCCAAGAATAGATATTTATTTGAATAGCCTTAATGAAGTGATAATGCCCAAGAATAGATATTTATTTGAAGATTATTGAAGTGATAATGCCCAAGAATAGATATTTATTTGAAGATTATTGAAGTGATAATGCCCAAGAATAGATATTTATTTGAAGATTATTGAAGTGATAATGCCCAAGAATAGATATTTATTTGAATAGCCTTAATGAAGTGATAATGCCCAAGAATAGATATTTATTTGAAGATTATTGAAGTGATAATGCCCAAGAATAGATATTTATTTGAAGATTATTGAAGTGATAATGCCCAAGAATAGATATTTATTTGAAGATTATTGAAGTGATAATGCCCAAGAATAGATATTTATTTGAATAGCCTTATTGAAGTGATAATGCCCAAGAATAGATATTTATTTGAAGATTATTGAAGTGATAATGCCCAAGAATAGATATTTATTTGAATAGCCTTAATGAAGTGATAATGCCCAAGAATAGATATTTATTTGAAGATTATTGAAGTGATAATGCCCAAGAATAGATATTTATTTGAAGATTATTGAAGTGATAATGCCCAAGAATAGATATTTATTTGAAGATTATTGAAGTGATAATGCCCAAGAATAGATATTTATTTGAATAGCCTTAATGAAGTGATAATGCCCAAGAATAGATATTTATTTGAATAGCCTTAATGAAGTGATAATGCCCAAGAATAGATATTTATTTGAATAGCATTATTGAAGTGATAATGCCCAAGAATAGATATTTATTTGAAAAGCCTTATTGAAGTGATAATGCCCAAGAATAGATATTTATTTGAATAGCCTTATTGAAGTGATAATGACCAAGAATAGATATTTATTTGAATAGCCTTATTGAAGTGATAATGCCCAAGAAGCTGTAGTTTGGATGATATATTGGCTTGGATGTTGTCAGGCCCTAGAGAATGATCACTTTTATATCAATATTCTCCAATAATGATTTACACATCTTCATTAAAAAAATGTATTTGGATGAATTTAGTCATACTATTTCATCCTTTCACAACATATAGTCCCGACAAAAATCTAGGGTTGCTACCCAAGCCGGCTAGTTGTTCGTTCTAAATCTTCCATTGCCATGCTGGCTGGCAACGTTCTTATCCCTTGTTTGTTAGCTTAGCCAACTACGGCTAAAGTGTCAGAATATCAGCCAAGTAGCTGCATTTGTTTAAGCTGTTTTCTAGTGACATTTATTTGGATCCTTCCAGAACAATGAGCTAATGAGGTGTGATTTCTCCTGGCATAGAACATGAACTCTCTCTTTAGGACACTGTTGTTCAGAGGAGCTAGCCAACAACACAGCTAACACAATCACTTCAAACTGAACTTCGTTTCATTTGACCTGTCTTCTGTCGATATAAATATTTTATATATATCCATAAAAATTGTTGCTGATTCATGATTGGCTGAGAAAAGATGCCTTCCTGTCTGTCTCATCCCGAATCCAGACTCCAGACTCCCGACACGTTCATTACGATGGACAGCTGTAGATTGAATTTCAATATTGAAACAATGTTGTAAATGTCAGAGAGACAGACAGGAAGGTTTATATAAATATCCGCTGTTGAAAACTAAATGTTAGTCTAAAAGACATGTGAGATAATGTCTAGATGTTTTTTATAGTGGAGATCAAGTTTATAAATTGCCCGGCTGGGCTGATGAGAAAGTGAAATGAGCAGTCAGACGGCACAGAGTAAATAGGCATTTCAACGTCATACATTTTCCCCCGTTTGGTAACATGTGGAATAGACACCAGCTGGAATGTTGATTTTAACCAATCAGCATTCAGGATTATACCCACCCGTTTTATAATTGATGATAACGAAGTTCATACTGGTTCCCAACATTGATTTATATAAACTTTCTATCATATCAGTTTCACCTTATAATGAAGGCTAGATAGACTGCTATGTGTTGTTGTTTCTGTAGC
>NC_048571.1:35069614-35072114 GCF_013265735.2 Oncorhynchus mykiss
TTCCTAAATGTATTGACACCGGTATTATAATAATTATTATATGTAATGGTGTGTGTGTGTGTGTGTGTGTGTGTGTGCGCGTGTGTGTGTATGTATGTATGTATGTGTGTATGTGTGTATGTGCATGTATGTGTGTATATATATGTATATATATATGTATATGTGTATGTGTATGTGTA
This sequence comes from Oncorhynchus mykiss, assembly GCF_013265735.2. Classification (NCBI taxonomy): domain Eukaryota; kingdom Metazoa; phylum Chordata; class Actinopteri; order Salmoniformes; family Salmonidae; genus Oncorhynchus; species Oncorhynchus mykiss. The sequence continues at coordinate 35,069,794 of NC_048571.1, forward strand.
TGTATACATATATGTATGTATGTATGTGTGTGTGTGTGTGTGTGTGTGTGTGTGTATGTATGTATGTGTGTGTGTGTGTGTGTGTGTGTGTGTGTGTGTGTGTGTGTGTGTGTGTGTGTGTGTGTGTATGTATATATATGCATGTATGTGTATGTGTATGTATATGTATGTATATATATATATAGTATTTTATTTTTTTTGTTTTTTTCGATGTACTTTACTCAAACCAGTGAATATCACTTATTATAAATGAGATCATTAACTATCAGCTCTTGGAATATCCAGGGCCTATACTCTTCACATTTTGGTTATAAAACAACTAATCCAGAATTGATTAAAAACATCAAGGGACAGGACATCATAATCCTACTGGAAACATGGTGTCGTGGAGACATAGATACTCAGTGTCCCTCAGGCTATAGAGAAAGTTTACTACCATCAATCAAACATAAAAATGTTAAACGGGGCCGAGACTCAGGTGGAATCATCATTTGGCATAAGCAGGACTTAGCACTGAATGAAATGAAAAAAGGTACCACTCACATTTGGCTAAAACTTAACAAAGGTACAATCTATTGTGACAATGATGTATACATATGTGCAGCTTATGCTCCTCCTTCAGATTCATCATATTATGATGATCAGTTTTTTGACAATCTCCAGACAGAAATCATTACATTTCAGGCGCAGGGTAAAGTGCTTCTTTGTGGAGATTTCAATGCAAGAACAGGTTCTGAGCCTGACTACACTGATGCGGGAGGTAACCACCACATATTTGGACACCCCTCCTTGTACAGTAGCCCTATTATAAATAATAGAAACAGTCCTGACCAAATACTGAACAAAAATGGAAAAGAGTTAGTACATCTCTGTCGAGCCTTAGGTCTGTACATGCTTAATGGTAGAATCAGAGGGGACTCTTTAGGTCAGTTTACTTACTGCTCAGCTCTTGGGACAAGTGTAGTCGATTATGCCATCACTGACATTGGCCCCTCCTCCATTAGTGCATTCACTGTCAGACCACAGACACCATTGTCAGATCACAGTCAGATCAACGTGTTTCTGAAGAAATTAACCGGCAATATTCATTCAAAAAAACAGCCCAATAAACTTTACAACATAAACCAATCGTTCAGATGGGCTCCAAACAGTGCAGAGGCATTCATTGAAACATTGAACTCAAATGAAATGATGAACTCTATACAGTTTTTCAATAACTCACAGTACCAAAACAATAAAGATGGTGTCAATTCAGCTACCCAAAACATCAACTGCATATTCCAAAAAGCAGCATCGAAAGCAAATTTGAGAAAACCAAAGCAATGCAACATCAGAAGCAAAAATCAAAATGTTTCTGACAAATGGTTTGATAATGAATGTAAAACAATTAGAAAACACCTAAGACAAATGTCAAACAAAAAACATAAGCAGCAAAACAACCCAGAGCTACGATATGAATACTTTGAAACTCTGAAACAGTATAAACAAACACTGAAATGCAAGAAATTGAATTATACCAACAAGACACTTGATGAAATTGAAAACGCAATTGACCAAAATCAGTTCTGGGACATGTGGAACAATTTAAGCACATCAAAGCCACAAGAATTAGCCATACAAGATGTAGGAATTTGGAAAACTTACTTTGATAATCTATACAAAAACATCCCACAAAAAGACTTAAACCAGAACCAATTAGAAATTAAAGAAAAATTGAACATCCTGGAATCAGTCATTAAAAACAACCAAAATCCATTAGATTACCCAATAACCCAACAAGAACTAAATGAAAAGCTAAAATCTATTAAATCAAAAAAGGCTTGTGGTGTAGACAACATCAGAAATGAAATGCTGAAAAACAGCACACCTGAGTTGCAAAATGCTGTGCTTAAATTGTTCAACATGGTTTTAACTTCTGGCTGCTTCCCTGATGTCTGGAACCAGGGGCTCATCTCCCCTATCCACAAAAGTGGAGACAAATCAGACCCCAATAATTACAGGGGAATTTGCGTCAACAGTAACTTGGGAAAGATTTTCTGTAGCATTTTGAATTCAAGAATTCAAACCTTTCTTCAAGAAAAAAATGTAATAAGTAAATGTCAAATTGGCTTTCTCCCTAACCATCGCACTACTGACCATATATACACCTTACACACACTAATTAATAAACACGTCCACCAAAAAAAAGAGGGCAAAATCTTTGCTTGCTTTATTGACTTTAAAAAAGCATTTGATTCGATTTGGCACGAAGGGCTATTCTACAAAATTCTACAAAGTGGGCTTGGTGGTAAGGTGTATGACTTAATAAAATGTATGTACAC
>NC_048571.1:35077114-35082114 GCF_013265735.2 Oncorhynchus mykiss
GTTTATTATTGACCCCCCCCCCCAGGGCAGACAGTATCTTCTCTATACAACAGCCTGTTTATTATTGACCCCCCCCCCCAGGGCAGACAGTATCTTCTCTATACAACAGCCTGTTTATTATTGACCCCCCCCCCCAGGGCAGACAGTATCTTCTCTATACAACAGCCTGTTTATTATTGACCCCCCCCCCCAGGACAGACAGTATCTTCTCTATACAACAGCATGTTTATTATTGACCCCCCCCCAGGACAGACAGTATCTTCTCTATACAACAGCCTGTTTATTATTGACCCCCCCCCCCAGGACAGACAGTATCTTCTCTATACAACAGCCTGTTTATTATTGACCCCCCCCCCAGGACAGACAGTATCTCCTCTATACAACAGCCTGTTTATTATTGACCCCCCCAGGACAGACAGTATCTTCTCTATACAACAGCCTGTTTATTATTGACCCCCCCCCCCCAGGACAGACAGTATCTTCTCTATACAACAGCCTGTTTATTATTGACCCCCCCCCCCAGGACAGACAGTATCTTCTCTATACAACAGCCTGTTTATTATTGACCCCCCCAGGACAGACAGTATCTTCTCTATACAACAGCCTGTTTATTATTGACCCCCCCCCCCCAGGACAGACAGTATCTTCTCTATACAACAGCCTGTTTATTATTGACCCCCCCCCCCAGGACAGACAGTATCTTCTCTATACAACAGCCTGTTTATTATTGACCCCCCCCCCAGGACAGACAGTATCTCCTCTATACAACAGCCTGTTTATTATTGACCCCCCCCAGGACAGACAGTATCTTCTCTATACAACAGCCTGTTTATTATTGACCCCCCCCCAGGACAGACAGTATCTTCTCTATACAACAGCCTGTTTATTATTGACCCCCCCCCCCCCAGGACAGACAGTATCTTCTCTATACAACAGCCTGTTTATTATTGACCCCCCCCCAGGACAGACAGTATCTTCTCTATACAACAGCCTGTTTATTATTGACCCCCCCCCCCAGGACAGACAGTATCTTCTCTATACAACAGCCTGTTTATTATTGACCCCCCCCCCAGGACAGACAGTATCTTCTCTATACAACAGCCTGTTTATTATTGACCCCCCCCCCAGGACAGACAGTATCTCCTCTATACAACAGTCTGTTTATTATTGCCCCCCCCCCAGGACAGACAGTATCTCCTCTATACAACAGCCTGTTTATTATTGACCCCCCCCCAGGACAGACAGTATCTCCTCTATACAACAGCCTGTTTATTATTGACCCCCCCCCAGGACAGACAGTATCTCCTCTATACAACAGCCTGTTTATTATTGACCCCCCCCCAGGACAGACAGTATCTTCTCTATACAACAGCCTGTTTATTATTGACCCCCCCCCAGGACAGACAGTATCTCCTCTATACAACAGCCTGTTTATTATTGACCCCCCCCCAGGACAGACAGTATCTCCTCTATACAACAGTCTGTTTATTATTGCCCCCCCCCAGGACAGACAGTATCTTCTCTATACAACAGCCTGTTTATTATTGACCCCCCCCCAGGACAGACAGTATCTTCTCTATACAACAGCCTGTTTATTATTGACCCCCCCCCAGGACAGACAGTATCTTCTCTATACAACAGCCTGTTTATTATTGACCCCCCCCCCCAGGACAGACAGTATCTTCTCTATACAACAGCCTGTTTATTATTGACCCCCCCCCCCCAGGACAGACAGTATCTTCTCTATACAACAGCCTGTTTATTATTGACCCCCCCCCCCAGGACAGACAGTATCTTCTCTATACAACAGCCTGTTTATTATTGACCCCCCCCCCCCAGGACAGACAGTATCTTCTCTATACAACAGCCTGTTTATTATTGACCCCCCCCCCAGGACAGACAGTATCTTCTCTATACAACAGTCTGTTTATTATTGACCCCCCCCAGGACAGACAGTATCTTCTCTATACAACAGCCTGTTTATTATTGACCCCCCCCCCCCAGGACAGACAGTATCTCCTCTATACAACAGTCTGTTTATTATTGACCCCCCCCCCCAGGACAGACAGTATCTCCTGTCTATACAACAGCCTGTTTATTATTGACCCCCCCCCAGGACAGACAGTATCTTCTCTATACAACAGCCTGTTTATTATTGTCCCCCCCCCCCAGGACAGACAGTATCTCCTGTCTATACAACAGCCTGTTTATTATTGACCCCCCCCCCAGGACAGACAGTATCTCCTCTATACAACAGCCTGTTTATTATTGACCCCCCCCCCAGGACAGACAGTATCTTCTCTATACAACAGCCTGTTTATTATTGACCCCCCCCCAGGACAGACAGTATCTCCTCTATACAACAGTCTGTTTATTATTGACCCCCCCCCCCAGGGCAGACAGTATCTTCTCTATACAACAGCCTGTTTATTATTGACCCCCCCCCCCAGGACAGACAGTATCTTCTCTATACAACAGCCTGTTTATTATTGACCCCCCCCCCCAGGACAGACAGTATCTTCTCTATACAACAGCCTGTTTATTATTGACCCCCCCCCCCAGGACAGACAGTATCTCCTGTCTATACAACAGCCTGTTTATTATTGACCCCCCCCCCCAGGACAGACAGTATCTTCTCTATACAACAGCCTGTTTATTATTGACCCCCCCCCAGGACAGACAGTATCTTCTCTATACAACAGCCTGTTTATTATTGACCCCCCCCCAGGACAGACAGTATCTCCTGTCTATACAACAGCCTGTTTATTATTGACCCCCCCCAGGACAGACAGTATCTTCTCTATACAACAGTCTGTTTATTATTGACCCCCCCCCAGGACAGACAGTATCTTCTCTATACAACAGCCTGTTTATTATTGACCCCCCCCCAGGACAGACAGTATCTTCTCTATACAACAGCCTGTTTATTATTGACCCCCCCCCAGGACAGACAGTATCTTCTCTATACAACAGCCTGTTTATTATTGACCCCCCCCCCCCCAGGACAGACAGTATCTTCTCTATACAACAGCCTGTTTATTATTGACCCCCCCCCAGGACAGACAGTATCTTCTCTATACAACAGTCTGTTTATTATTGACCCCCCCCCCCAGGACAGACAGTATCTCCTCTATACAACAGCCTGTTTATTATTGACCCCCCCCCCAGGACAGACAGTATCTCCTCTATACAACAGCCTGTTTATTATTGACCCCCCCCCCCAGGACAGACAGTATCTCCTGTCTATACAACAGCCTGTTTATTATTGACCCCCCCCAGGACAGACAGTATCTTCTCTATACAACAGCATGTTTATTATTGACCCCCCCCCAGGACAGACAGTATCTTCTCTATACAACAGCCTGTTTATTATTGACCCCCCCCCAGGACAGACAGTATCTTCTCTATACAACAGCCTGTTTATTATTGACCCCCCCCCAGGACAGACAGTATCTTCTCTATACAACAGCATGTTTATTATTGACCCCCCCCAGGACAGACAGTATCTTCTCTATACAACAGCCTGTTTATTATTGACCCCCCCCCAGGACAGACAGTATCTTCTCTATACAACAGCCTGTTTATTATTGACCCCCCCCCAGGACAGACAGTATCTTCTCTATACAACAGCCTGTTTATTATTGACCCCCCCCCAGGACAGACAGTATCTTCTCTATACAACAGCCTGTTTATTATTGACCCCCCCAGGACAGACAGTATCTTCTCTATACAACAGCCTGTTTATTATTGACCCCCCCCCAGGACAGACAGTATCTTCTCTATACAACAGCCTGTTTATTATTGCCCCCCCCCCCCAGGACAGACAGTATCTTCTCTATACAACAGCCTGTTTATTATTGACCCCCCCCCCAGGACAGACAGTATCTTCTCTATACAACAGCCTGTTTATTATTGACCCCCCCCCCAGGACAGACAGTATCTTCTCTATACAACAGCCTGTTTATTATTGACCCCCCCCCAGGACAGACAGTATCTTCTCTATACAACAGCCTGTTTATTATTGCCCCCCCCCCCAGGACAGACAGTATCTTCTCTATACAACAGCCTGTTTATTATTGACCCCCCCCCCAGGACAGACAGTATCTTCTCTATACAACAGCCTGTTTATTATTGACCCCCCCCCCAGGACAGACAGTATCTTCTCTATACAACAGCCTGTTTATTATTGACCCCCCCCCCAGGACAGACAGTATCTTCTCTATACAACAGCCTGTTTATTATTGACCCCCCCCCCAGGACAGACAGTATCTTCTCTATACAACAGCCTGTTTATTATTGCCCCCCCCCAGGACAGACAGTATCTTCTCTATACAACAGCCTGTTTATTATTGACCCCCCCCCAGGACAGACAGTATCTTCTCTATACAACAGCCTGTTTATTATTGCCCCCCCCCCCCAGGACAGACAGTATCTTCTCTATACAACAGCCTGTTTATTATTGACCCCCCCCAGGACAGACAGTATCTTCTCTATACAACAGCCTGTTTATTATTGACCCCCCCCCAGGACAGACAGTATCTTCTCTATACAACAGCCTGTTTATTATTGTCCCCCCCCCAGGACAGACAGTATCTTCTCTATACAACAGCCTGTTTATTATTGTCCTCCCCCCCCAGGACAGACAGTATCTTATCATTCCATTAGTAATCAGTGCAGAGGACACCACTCCTTCTGAGAGACAGTCTGTTTGTCATTGTCCTCCCCCCCCAGGACAGACAGTATCTTATCATTCCATTAGTAATCAGTGCAGAGGACACCACTCCTTCTGAGAGACAGTCTGTTTGTCATTGTCCTCCCCCCCCAGGACAGACAGTATCTTATCATTCCATTAGTAATCAGTGCAGAGGACACCACTCCTTCTGAGAGACAGTCTGTTTGTCATTGTCCTCCCCCCCCAGGACAGACAGTATCTTATCATTCCATTAGTAATCAGTGCAGAGGACACCACTCCTTCTGAGAGACAGTCTGTTTGTCATTGT